>NC_053028.1:1786429-2034920 GCF_003073215.2 Triticum urartu | reverse complement strand
GTTAAACGATAGCGCTTGTTGGGAGGCAACCCAATTTTATTTTAGTTTCTTGCTTTTTGGTTCTGTTTAGTAATAAATAATACATCTAGCTTCTGTTTAGATGTGGTTTTATGTTTTAATTAGTGTTTGTGCCAAGTAGAACCTTTGGGAAGACTTGGGTGAAGTCTTGATGATCATGCTGTAAAAAACAGAAACTTTAGCACTCACGAGATTAGCTTCAACTTTTTACTGGAGAGTGATATTTAGTTGATTCTTTTTGCAGATGATTAGTAGACAAATTCCTCAGGTCCACCAATTTATTTTAGAATTGTTGGAGTTCCAGAAGTTTGCGTTAGTTACAGATTACTACAGACTGTTCTGTTTTTGACAGATTCTGTTTTTTGTGTGTTGTTTGCTTATTTTGATGAATCTATGGCTAGTAAAATAGTTTATAAACCATAGAGAAGTTGGAATATAGTAGGTTTAACACCAATATAAATAAAGAATTAGTTCATTACAGTACCTTGAAGTGGTGTTTTGTATTCTTTCTCTAACGGAGCTCACGAGATTTTCTGTTAAGTTTTGTGTTGTGAAGTTTTCAAGTTTTGGGTAAAGATTCGATGGACTATGGAATAAGGAGTGGCAAGATCCTAAGCTTGGGGATACCCAAGGCACCCCAAGCTTTTGATAAAAAGAGAAACCATGATATGAGAGGAATTAAGGAGACACAAAAATTCAAGCTTGGGGATGCCCAAGGCACCCCAAGATAATATTTCAAGAAGTCTCAAGCATCTAAGCTTGGGGATGCCCCGGTAGGAATCCCACCTTTCTTCTTCAACAACTATCGGTTAGTATCGGTTGAGACTAAGTTTTTTCTTCTTCACATGAGTTGTGCTATCCTTGCAATGTAGTTTTCTTTAGCTTTGCTTGCTGTTTGAATAAAGTATCAAGATCTGAAATTATTAAATGGGAGAGTCTTCACATAGTTGCATAATTATTCGACTACTCATTGATCTTCACTTATATCTTTCGGAGTAGTTTGTCGTTTGCTCTAGTGCTTCACTTATATCTTTTAGAGCACGTTGGTGGATTTGTTTTATAGAAACTATTGATCTCTCATGCTTCACTTAGATTATTTTGAGAGTCTTACATAGCATGGTAATTTGCTTAATATTAATATACTTGGTATTCAAGATATGTGAAACTTTCTTATGAGTGTGTTGAATACTAAGAAAAGTTTGATACTTGATAATTGTTTTGAGATATGGAGATGGTAATATTAGAGTCATGCTAGTTGAGTAGTTGTGAATTTAAAAAATGCTTGTGTTGAAGTTAGCAAGTCCCGTAGCATGCACGTATGGTTAAAGTTGTGTAACAAATTTGAAACATGAAGTGTACCTGGCTTGTGCATCCTTATGAGTGGCGGTCGGGGACGAGCGATGGTCTTTTCCTACCAATCTATCCCCCTAGGAGCATGCGCGTAGTACTTGGTTTTTGATGACTTCTAAATTTTTGCAATAAGTACATGAGTTCTTTTGACTAATGTTGAGTCCATGGATTATACGCACTTTTACCTTTCCACCTTTGCTAGCCTCTTCGGTACCATGCATTGCCCTTTCTCACCTTGAGAGTTGGTGCAAATTTCGCCGGTGCATCCAAACCCCGTGATACGATACGCTCTATCACACATAAACCTCCTTATATCTTCCTCAAAACAGCCACCATACCTACCTATCATGGCATTTCCATAGCCATTCCGAGATATATTGCCATGCAACTTCCATCATCATCATCATCATGACATACATTACTTTTGTCATATTGCCATTGCATGATCATGTAGTTGACATCGTATTTGTGGCAAAGCCACCATGCATTATTTTTCATACATGTCACTCTTGATTCATTGCACCATCCCGGTACACCACCGGAGGCATTCATATAGAGTCATATCTTGTTCTAAGCTTCGAGTTGTAATCCTCATGTTGTAATCAATAGAAGTGTGATGATCATCATTATTAGAGCATTGCCCAAAAAAAAAAAAAGAGAGAAAGGCCAAAAAAAAAGAAAAAAAAGAAAGGCCCAAAAAATATATAAAAAAGGGGCAATGCTACTATCTCTTTTCCACACTTGTGCTTCAAAGTAGCACCTTGTTCTTCATGTAGTGAGTCTCATATATCGTGCTTCAAAGTAGCACCTTGTTCTTCATGTAGTGAGTCTCATAAGTTGTCTTTTCATACTAGTAGGAATTTTTGATTATAGAACTTGGCTTGTATATTCCTACGATGGGCTTCCTCAAATGCCCTAGGTCTTCATGAGCAAGCAAGTTGGATGCACACCCACTAGTTTTATTTTGTTGAGCATTCATAGCTCTAGTGTATCCGTTGCATGGCAATCCCTACTCACTCACATTGATATCTATTGATGGGCATCTCCATAGCCCTTTGATACGCCTAGTCGATGTGAGACTATCTTCCCCTCCTTTTTGTCTTCTCCACAACCACCATTCTATTCCACCGATAGTGCTATATCCATGGCTCGCGCTCATGTATTGCGTGAAGGTTGAAAAAGTTTGAGATTATTTAAGTATGAAAGAATTGCTTGGCTTGTCATCGGGGTATAGAAGTTGGGAACATCTTTGTGTGACGAAAATGAAGCATAGCCTAACTATATGATCTTTGTAGGGGTGAACTTTCTTTGGCCATGTTATTTTGAGAAGACATGATTGCTTTGATTAGTATGCTTGAAGTATTATTATTTTTATGTCAATATGAACTTTTGTCTTGAATCTTTCGGATCTGAATATTCATATCACAATTAAGAGGATTTACATTGAAATTATGCCAAAGTATCACTACGCATCAAAAATTCTTTTTTATGATTTACCTACTCGAGGACGAGCAGGAATTAAGCTTGGGGATGCTTGATACGTCTCCAACGTATCTATAATTTTTGATTGCTCCATGCTACTTTATCTACTGTTTTAGGCAATATTGGGATTTATTATCCACTTTTGTATTATTTTTGGGACTAACCTATTAACCGGAGGCCCAGCCCAGATTTGCTGTTTTATGCCTATTTCAGTGTTTCGAGGAAAAGGAATATCAGACGGAGTCAAAACGGAACGAAATCAACTGGAGAAGTTATTTTTGGAAGGAAAGCAACCCAAGGAACTTGGAGTGCACGTCAGGGGAGATACAGGCTGCCCACGAGGGTGGGGGGCGCGCCCACCCCCCTGGGCGCGCCCCCTGCCTTGTGGGGCCCCTGTAGCTCCTCCGACGTACCCCCTGCACCCATATATACTCTTGTACCCTAAAACTTCCAGAACAGAAGATAGATCGGGAGTTCTGCCGCCGCAAGCCTCTGTAGCCACCAAAAACCTCTCGGGACCCAGTTCCGGCACCCTGCCGGAGGGGGATCCCATCACCGGTGGCCATCTTCATCATCCCGGCGCTCTCCATGACGAGGAGGGAGTAGTTTCCCTCGGGGCTGAGGGTATGTACCAGTAGCTATGTGTTTGATCTCTCTCTCTCTCTCTCGTGTTCTTGATTTGGCACAATCTTGATGTATCGCGAGCTTTGCTATTATAGTTGGATCTTATGTTTCTCCTCCCCCTCTTCTCTCTTGTAATGGATTGAGTTTCCCCTTTTGAAGTATTTTATCGGATTGAGTCTTTAAAGACTTGAGAACACTTGATGTATGTCTTGCCATGATTATCTGTGGTGACAATGGGATATCATGTGCCAGTTGATGTATGTTTTGGGTGATCAACTTGCGGGTTCCATGAACCTATGCATAGGGGTTGGCACACATTTTCGTCGTGATTCTCCGGTAGAAACTTTGGGGCACTCTTTAAGGTTCTATGTGTTGGTTGAATAGATGAATCTGAGATTGTGTGATGCATATCGTATAATCATACCCACGGATACTTGAGGTGATAATGGAGTATCTAGGTGACATTAGGGTTTTGGTTGATTTGTGTCTTAAGGTGTTATTCTAGTATGAACTCTAGGGCTGTTTGTGACAATTATAGGAATAGCCCAACGGATTGATTGGAAAGAATAACTTTGAGGTGGTTTTTTCGTACCCTACCATGATCTCTTCGTTTGTTCTCCGCTATTAGTGACTTTGGAGTGACTCTTTGTTGCATGTTGAGGGATAGTTATGTGATCCAATTATGATATTATTGTTGAGAGAACTTGCACTAGTGAAAGTATGAACCCTAGGCCTTGTTTCCTATCATTGCAATACCATTTACGCTCACTTTTATTATTAGTTACCTTGCTGTTTTTATAATTTCAGATTACAAATACCTTTATCTACCATCCATATTGCACTTGTATCACCATCTCTTCGCCGAACTAGTGCACCTATACAATTTACCATTGTATTGGGTGTGTTGGGGACACAAGAGACTCTTTGTTATTTGGTTGCAGGGTTGCTTGAGAGAGACCATCTTCATCCTACGCCTCCCACGGATTGATAAACCTTAGTTCATCCACTTGAGGGAAATTTTCTAGTGTCCTACAAACCTATGCACTTGCATTTCCAACAACGTCTACAAGGAGAAGGTTGCGTAGTAGACATCAATGGCGGGGTAGCTTCTTGGGCAGGATCACGCAACTGCTGGTTCTCAACATCTTTTTGTTCCTCTAGCTTTCCTACCTTTGCCTTAAGCTACTGCAGTTCGCTCTGCTCCACTTTCCTCCTCCTCTCTTGGATTTTGTAACCGCCTGCGTCAGGAAACCCAACCTTCCACGCAACGGAGCCTGGCGTGCCTCGTGTTCGTCCAGGGTGCTCAGGATTCCCAAGGGCCGTTGTGAGCTCGTCGTTCTCTCTGTTAGGAACGAACGTCCCTTCCTGCACTTCCTTGATTGCTTTCCGAAGCTTCGTGAATGGTGTTGCAAGTTGCTTGTCCATCTAGCAGCACTTCCCTGTTTCAGGGTCCAAAGTTCCACCAACCCCGAAGAACCAAGTCCTTGAACGGTCTGGCCAGTGCAATGTCTCTGGTTCGACCCCTTTAGCAATCAGGTCCTGCTCAGCCTTGTCCCACAACAGCCGGGCTTTGAGGTAGCCACCTGACCCCGTGCAATGGTGATGCTCCTTGTTTGCAGCATTTATCTTGTTAATCGCTAACATCTTCTTACTCCTCTCCGATGTCTTGTTGACCACAAATGCGGGCCAGTGATCTCTTATCTTCTCAAATCGGCCGGTGAATTCTGGAGTCTTCCCTTTGTCGACATACGGTGCTTTCAACTCATTCTTCCACCTCCTGAATAGCTCTGCCATCTTCTTGAGAGCATGAGACTTGATCAATGGCTCTATATCTGGCTTCTCCGGATCCTCCTCTTCCGGTAGGGTGGAATTTACCTTCAGCGCGGTCCAAAGATCGGCATTCTGTCTATCTTCGACAAAAGAAACTTGAATCTCTTCCTTCTTAGGATCATTCCATAGCGCAATGCTAATCGGGATCATGTCCCTAACAAGAACCCCACACTGAGCAGAAAATGCTTCCCTGGTTCGGAGGGGTTTAATCGGTTGGCCATCGCGCGCAATTTCTGTGATCGTGAACCTTTCATCCGGGCGCAACTTTTTCTTCGGGCCTCGTTTCATTACCGAAGTTTTGCTTGATCCGGAGGGCTATAAAAGAAGAAAGAAGAGTTAATATATGTACATACCAAAACAATGAATGCATCAATTAGCTAGTCAGCACGGGCTTAATTAATATATATATATACCTCGCCGAACATTGCAACAGCTAATCCCGACTCTGTTCGGTCACCGGAGCCGTCATCACGGTCGCCGGAGCCACCATCACGATCATGACTTTCCTCCTCCATTGTTTGATCACCGCCTCCTTCCTCTCCTTCCAGACCTTCTTCGAGGTCGTTGAGAAACAACAATACATCACCTCCGCCATGGATTATGTCCCCCAATATCTCTTCTTGTTCGAAGTATCTTTGATGATCCGTAGTTTCTGCAAATATTACAACATGGCAATTAATATACAAACATGGGAGATGGCTATATTAATAGTGGCAAATATAGACCCCCCGGCGACCCTCAACCCCTCGACGACCCTCGACCCCTCGGCGACCCGACACCGTCTACCCTAGTTTCCGACACCCTAGTTCCCGACACCCTCGTTCCCGATAAAAAAAGAAGAGGAAGAAGAAGAAAAAAAATAGAGGAGAAGAAGAAGAAAAAATAGAAGAAAAAAAAGAAGAAGAAAAAGAGGAGAAGAAGGAATAAAGGAGAAGAAGAAAAATAGAAATTGTTTTTCTTATTCTTCCTCTTCTTATTTTTTCTCTCCTCTTCTTCTCCTTCTTCTTCTCCTCATGTCGAAGTTATCGGGGATGGGGTATATCGACAACGACGACATATACATAGAAAAAATGTTATCGGGGAGGGGGTATATCGACCCCCCCTCATGTCGAAGTTATCAAGGAGGGGGTATATCGACAACGACGACATATACATAGAAAAAAATGTTATCTGGGAGGGGGTATATCAACCCCCCCTCATGTCGAAGTTATCGCAGAGGGGGTATAGCGACAACGATGACATATATATAGAAAAAAATGTTATCGGGGAGGGAGTCTATCGACCCCCCCTCATGTCGAAGTTACCGGGGAGGGGGTATATCGACCCCCCCCTCATGTCGAAGTTATCGGGGAGGGGGTATATATATCGACAAAATTACATCAACATATATCATCGAACAAAATTACATCATCATCATCATCATATATATATATACATCTAAAAAAGTTTTCATATATCATCATATATATATATATCATCATCATCTAGTACAAAAAATTGACCAAGCTAGTTTTCATATATCATCATATATATCATCATCATCTAATAAAGAAAAAATTTGACCAAGTTTTCATATATATACAAAAACATCTAACAACATCTATATATAACAGAAAAATAACAGAAAATAACATCTATATATAACAGAAAAATAACATCTATATATATTGAGCAGGGGAACGGCGGAGGGGCACGGCGCGGCGCCGGCGGGGGAGGGCAGGGGCGCAGGCGCGCGCGGGACAGGGCAGGGGCACAGGAGCAGGGGCTTGCTCACAGGGGGCGGCGGGGCACGGTGGGCGGCGCGTCGGGGCGGGCAGGGGCGTTGGTGGCGGCGACGACGGTGATGGCGAGCAGCCTGACGGCGTCGGTGGCGGCGGCGACGGCAAGGTGGAGCAGAGGCGTCGGGCGGCGACGGCGACGAGGAGGAGTAGGGGGCAGGGGCGTCGGTGGCGGCGGCGATGGCGACGGTGAGCAGCCTGACGGCGTCGGTGGTGGCGGCAACGGCAAGGTGGAGCAGGGGCGTCGGGCGGCGACCACGACGAGGAGGAGCAGGGGGCGTCGGGGGAGAAGAAGTGGGGGATTTGGTCGAAACTGCAAAGTGTTATCTTATGTACCAAGGGTATTGGTACCGGTTCGTGGCACCAACCGGTACCAATGCCCCCCTTTGGTACCGGTTGGTGCCACCAACCGGTACCAAAGGTACCAAAGGCCTCGTGCTGCCCGTGGCCAAAACTTTAGTCCCACCTCGCTAGTTGAGAGGGGCGCGCAGTGGTTTATAAGCCCCACTGCCGCACCCCTCTCGAGCTCCTCTCGATTGCAGGCTTACGTGCCTAATTGTCACTGCTATGCCTGATGGGCCTACTGGGCCTTCTGCGGGCCTGAATCCTGGCCCATGGTTCAGGCCGTGGTGGCCCAGTAGGTGGCATTTTTTTATTTTTCCCAGTTTTTTTTTCTGTTTTTTGGCATTATTTATTTCCTTTTGTTTTTTTCTTTATTTTTAGTTCTTTTTGCTTTTAGGTAATAAAAATTATAAACTTTCTATTAGTGCCATTTGTTTTCCAATTTGAATAGTTTAAATTTGAATTTTTTTTAAATTTGTGTGAATCACTAATTTCTGAATAACTTTACTGTGAAAATAAATTTTTGAGTGATTCTTTTTCCTGCTATTTAATATTACTGTGTTTTATCATTATATTCAAAAACATATTTTGTTATTTTAGTTTCTAACACAAAAATTCTTTATGATAATTCTTTTTGCTATTAAAGTTTCTAACAAAAAATTCTTTATGAAAATTCTTTTTGCTTTTAATGTTTTAACAGAAAATACTTTGATAATTTTGGTTGCATAAATTTTATATAATTTTAGTTTCAATAATACTAAAGGTTTATAAAAGTTTTTTGAGTTGATTCCTTTTGCTATTGGAGTTTTGTAAAAGCTTTTTAGTTGATTCTTTTTTCTATTGAAGGATATAATAGTTTTGTTTTAGTTGATCATAACAGAATATTTTAATTGATTATTTTTAGTTCATTCCTTTTGCTATTAGTTCATTCTTTTTTATATTAGTTCATTATTTGAGCTAAATGACCCTGAAATTGAAAAGCACTACAAATGAACTCTGAAAAGGTTGAAAGTTGGCATGGTATCATCATCTCACCCACATAGCATGTGCTAAAAAGTTGAGAGGGTTACGGCAAAAACTGGATGCACTTCGCGTGCAAAATGGACAATCTCTTTCGAAGTATCAGGGTTTTGGATGAAAACTCATCTTTTACAAAGGGATTCCATTTTTTGAACTTATTTGAACTCCAGACTTTTTGTGCGTTCAAAATGCACCATTCAAAGCCACATCATCAATTTTCAACCCTCTCTGACTTCATTTGGTATTTTTCATGTCTGTATTGATTCTTTTTTTGAGCTAAATGACCCTTAAATTAAAAAGCACTACAAATGAACTCTGAAAAGGTTGAAAGTTGGCATGGTATCATCATTTCACCCACATAGCATGTGCTAAAAAGTTCAGAGGGTTACGATAAAAATTGGATGCACTTCGTGTACAAAACAGACAATCTCTTTGGAAGTATCAGGGTTTCGGACGAAAACTCATCTTTTACAAAGGGATTTCATTTGTTCAAATGTAACTGCAGTGATATTCTAGATCAAAGGCATCATCATAATAGTTGTTGATAGAAAGTCTTCACTTTTTCTTCACTTGTGTCCTTTGCTTATTGCGCCGTAACCATGGATAATCTTCATCATTTAACAGGGTGCTTGGGTCAGCCTTGACTTTGAAGGGAGGATTTTCATGAAACTTTTCATAATCTTCAGACACATCTGTCTTGCCCTCCAATCCCACTATGTCTCTTTTTCCTGAAAGAACTATGTGGCGCTTTGGCTCATCGTATGATGTATCTGCCTCCTTATCTTTTCTTTTTCTTGGTTTGGTAGACATGTCCTTCACATAGAAAACCTGCGCCGCATAATTTGATAGGAAGAATGGCTCGTCTGTGTACCCCAGATTGTTCAGATCCACTGTTGTCATTCCGTACTGTGGGTCTACCTGTACCCCGCCTCCTGACAGATTGACCCATTTGCACTTAAACAAAGGGACCTTAATATCATATCCATAGTCAATTTCCCATATGTCCACTATGTAACCATAATATATATGTGTCCTTTCCCCTCTTGGTTGCTGCATCAAAGCGGACAACACTGTTTTGGTTGGTGCTCTTTTAATCTTGGGCGATCGTGTAAAATGTATTCCCATTTATCTCGTACCCTTTGTAAGTCATTACAGTCGAAGATGGTTCCCTCGCCAACGAGTACAGGTCATCAGAAACTGTGTTGTCACACCTGACACGTGTTTGGAACCAACTGCTGAAACTCCTGATGTGTTCACATGTAATCCAGTCGTCACACTGGTCCGGGTGTTTGGAGCGCAGAATGTTCTTGTGTTCATCGACATACGGGGTCACCAAGGTAGAATTCTGTAGAACCGTGTAGTGTGCTTGAGACCAAGAATGTCCGTCCCTACATATTATTGAGTCCCCTCCTAGCATGCCTTTTCCACCCAGTCTCCCCTCATACCGCGATTGAGGGAGACCTATCTTCTTAAGGTCAGGAATGAAGTCAACACAAAACCCAATGACATCCTCTGTTTGATGGCCCATGGAGATGCTTCCTTTTGGCCTAGTGCGGTTACGGACATAAGGACTCCCATGAACCTCTCAAAGGGGAACATATTGTGTAGAAATACAGGGCCCAGAACGACAATCTCGTCGACTAGATGAACTAGGACGTGCATCATGATATTGAAGAAGGATGGTGGGAACACCAGCTCGAAACTGACAAGACATTGCGCCACATCACTCCTTAACCTAGGTAGGATTTCTGGATCGATCACCTTCTGAGAGATTGCATTGAGGAATGAACATAGCTTCAGAATGGCTAATCGAACGTTTTATGGTAGAAGCCCCCTCAATGCAACCGGAAGCAGTTGCGTCATAATCACGTGGCAGTCATGAGACTTTAGGTTCTGGAACTTTTTCTCTGCCATATTTATTATTCCCTTTATATTCGACGAGTAGCCAGACGGGACCTTCATACTGAGCAGGCATTCAAAGAAGATTTCCTTCTCTTCTTTGGTAAGAGCTTAGCTGGCAGGACCTTCATACTGCTTTGGAGGCATGCCGTCTTTTTCGTGCAAACGTTGCAGGTCCTCCCGTGCCTCTGGTGTATCTTTTGTCTTCCCATACACGCCCAAGAAGCCTAGCAGGTTCACGCAAAGGATCTTCGTCACGTGCATCACGTTGATTGAAGAGCGGACCTCTAGGTCTTTCTAGTAGGGTAGGTCCCAAAATATAGATTTCTTCTTCCACATGGGTGCACGTCCCTCAGCGTCATTCGGAACAGATAGTCCGCCGGGACCCTTTCCGAAGATTACTTTTAAATCATTGACCATAGCAAGTACGTGATCACCGTTACGCATGGCGGGCTTCTTCCGGTGATCTGCCTTGCCTTTGAAATGCTTGACTTTCTTTCGACATTGATGGTTGGTCGGAAGGAATCGACGATGCCCCAGGTACACATTCTTCCTGCATTTGTCCAGGTATATACTTTCGGTGTCATCTAAACAGTGCGTGCATGCGTGGTATCCCTTGTTTATCTGTCCTAAAAGGTTACTGACAGCAGGCCAATCATTGATGGTGACAAACAGCAACGCATGCAGGTCAAATTCCTCCTGTTTGTGCTCATCCCACGCACGTACACCGTTTCCAATCCACATTTGTAAAAGTTCTTCAACTAATGGCCTTAGGTACACATCAATGTCGTTGCCGGGTTGCTTAGGGCCTTGGATGAGAACTGGCATCATAATGAACTTCTGCTTCATGCACAACCAAGGAGGAAGGTTATAGATACATAGAGTCACGGGCCAGGTGCTGTGATTGCTGCTCTACTCCCCAAAAGGATTAATGCCATCCGCGTTTAAACCAAACCATATGTTCCTTGCGTCACCTGCAAACTCCTCCCAGTACGTTCTCTCGATTTTTCTCCACTGCGACCCATCAGCGGGTGCTCTCAACTTCTCGTCTTTCTTACGGTCCACTCTGTGCCATTGCATCAACTTGGCATGCTCTTTGTTTCTGAACAGGCGTTTCAACCGTGGTATTATAGGAGCATACCACATCATCTTGGCAGGAACCCTCTTCTGGGGGCGCTCGCCGTCAACATCACCAGGGTCATCTCGCCTCATCTTATACCACAATGCACCGCATACCGGGCATGCGTTCAAATCCTCGTATGCACCACGGTACAGGATGCAGTCATTAGGGCATGCATGTATCTTCTGCACCTCCAATCCTAGAGGGCATACAACCTTCTTTGTTGCATACGTACTGTCGGGCAATTCGTTATCCTTTGGAAGCTTCTTCTTCAATATTTTCAGTAGCTTCTCAAATCCTTTGTCAGGCACACCATTCTCTGCCTTCCACTGCAGCAATTCCATTATGGTACCGAGCTTTGTGTTGCCATCTTCGCAATTGGGGTACAAACCTTTTTTTGTGATCCTCTAACATGCGATCGAACTTGAGCTTCTCCTTTTGACTTTCGCACTGTCTCCTTGCATGAACAATGACCCGGCGGAGATCATCATCGGGCACATCGTCTGGTTCCTCTTGATCTTCAACAGGTTCCTCCGTTGCAGCATCACCGTATTCAGGGGGCACATAGTTGTCATTGTCCTCTTCTTCTTCACTGTCTTCCATCATAACCCCTATTTCTCCGTGTTTGGTCCAAACATTATAGTGTGGCATGAAACCCTTATAAAGCAGGTGGGTGTGAATGGTTTTCGAGTCAGAGTAAGACTTCGTATTCCCACATATAGGGCATGGACAACATATAAAACTATTATGCTTGTTTTCCTCAGCCACTTCGAGAAAATTATGCATGCCCTTAATGTACTCGGAGGTGTGTCTGTCACCGTACATCCATTGCCGGTTCATCTGCGTGCATTATATATAATTAAGTGTGTCAAAAACCATTACAGAACATCATGAATATATAATTAAGTGACCAAATTAATAGAAGTTCATCATCACATTAAAACCAAAGTACATACACAGTTCTCATTGAACAACATATAGCTCTCCAGAGCATCTAATTAATTAAACCATACATTGAAACTATGTAAAACATTTCAATGCGAAAACAAATGCGATCATAATCGCAACCAAGGTAACAATTGATCCAACGGCATAATGATACCAAGCCTCGGTATGAATAGCATATTTTCTAATCTTTCTAATCTTCAACCGCATTGCATCCATCTTGATCTTGTGATCATCGACGACATCCGCAACATGCAACTCCAATATCATCTTCTCCTCCTCAATTTTTTTTTATTTTTTCCTTCAATAAATTGTTTTCTTCTTCAACTAAATTTAACCTCTCGACAATAGGGTCGGTTGGAATTTCCGGTTCACATACCTCCTAGATAAATAAAATCTATGTCACGTTGGTCGGCATAATTGTCATAAACAATAAATGAACCAAATAGTTATAAAGATAATATATACCACATCCGAATCATAGACAGGACGAGGGCCGACGGGGGCGGATACCAAAACCATCGCACTATATAATTAGAAGCAATAATAAAAGTAAGAACATTATACAAGTATCTATCTAAACATACAAGTAAGAATTTTTTTCTTTCAGAAAGAAGATAAGAACAAGAGGCTCACCACGGTGGTGCCGGCGATGAGATCGGCGCGGGCGATCGACGGCGGTGAAGACGGGGACGGGACGTGACGGACCGCTAAACCTAGACACATATTGAGGAAAATGAAGCTTGGAGAGAAGAAAGCTTAAGTAGTGTGGCTCGGGCATTCCATCGAACACCTCGTGTGCATAGGAGGTGAGCTAGAGCACCACAAAGCCCCCCCCCCTCGCCGGCAAGAAAAAATAGAGCAGCGTGCTCTGCTCGCCGGCGAGGGGGTATATATAAGCACACCATTGGTCCCGGTTCATGGCTTGAACCGGGACTAAAGACCACCCTTTGGTCCCGGTTCAAGCCACCAACCGGGACCAATGGTGGTGGGCCAGGAGCGAGGCCCATTGGTCGCGGTTCGTCCCACAAACCGGGACCAAAGGGCCCAGACGAACCGGGACCAATGCCCCCACGAGGCCCAGCAGGCTCCTGGCCTCACGAACCGGGACCAATGCCCCCATGGGTCCCGGTTCGTGACTGAACCGGGACTAATGGGCTTATTTGGCCCGAACGAAAGCCCTGTTTTCTACTAGTGCAAGAATTTACATGTTGGATGTTAAGAGGTGCTGGATGCCCATGATCAAGATATATCAATTATGGTTCTAGTCGTCAAACCCATGCATCTGCACGGGCTAGCAGTTAAAGACCACAAAGTTGTATTTGATGTTTGTGAAAAATGCTATTATACAATAATCGAAATGTTGGTACTAAAAAAGTTTTATTGGTCCACATAAGGATATAAAGAATCATACAGATTCACAAAATAATTTCATGGTGATACGTTCTTGTGGAAATTGTTTTATTTGTTAGATCCCTGACGCTGATTTGAATATTGTTATCCAATGTAACTAAATATATTCTCACTACTATGCATAGTGATGCATTTCTCTTTTTTGTGGTGTATTTATTATGTCTTTTTATTGGACATGTACAGATGCACGCATACTTCGAGCATATTTCAGTCATATCTAACTTTGACAGGGGTAAGTTTAGGTCATCTGATCCTTGTCTAGAAATGTGGCCAAGGCTAACAAAGCCAGGACATAATTATGGAAAAAAAATAGATTATAGGCTAGATGTAAATGTATCAACATTAAAGTGTAGAAAATCACAACTGCCAGTGGTACATACCTCACAGTTCATGCCCTTCATTAAAATGAATCTGCGTAACGTATTTTAATTCCAGCATTAATATGTATATGAAATCGAAGACATGGGTATGGTTGTATACATATGCATGTGGTTGGACCATTAGATAATCTACATAGATAGGTTTCTTGTATCTTTATCCAATGTTATACTTTATTTGCGAAATTGAGGTTTAAAGGTATTTTCATACAATAACATGATATACTGAGAAGGGATTCTACCATTACTAACAAATCATTGCTAGGCGATCAATGTGAATATGGTGAGCAGACATAAGAGCAGAAACTGCTACGTGCATAAATATGATGAATAAGTACATACATGCATATATGTCAGGCATCAATTGGAATCATGGGCGAATTACGTGATCGAGAATTTCAGATGACTCATGTGAGATATCATGCAAAAAAACGACCTTGTAAATGACAATTAGTCCATCACCAAGTTGTGTTCTGTCTGTTCCGACCATCAAACATTTTACATTTGAAAGGCTAGTTCTGAAACTGGTGTTGTAGACGCCCGACGCAGACAACCATAATTGATATATCTTGATCAGGGGCATCGAGCACCTCTTAACATCCAACATGTCAATTCTTGGGACCATGGGACGTCCTCAGCCGGTCACCATATGAGCCTTTCAGATTTGGGGTTTAGTTTGTAAAATGAATCTTGGGCATAAACCAACAATTCTACATCTGAACATCTACAATGGAATCTGTACACAAACAAATGATGGGTGCGATAGGCTAATAATAGCATTAAATTTGCCCAAAAAATACATGTGAAGAAGTCATAAACCAAGCAGTGTATGACAAATATTAAATGAGACTTAAATTGGTAGAATAGTTTATATAATATGAGTGGGCGGGCGGTTGCAATATGATGTGCAGTCTAGCATGATAAATTACTTGTTTATAAATTTTTGTTGCAAAAAATATTTTCTGTATAATGCGACATATCAAACTGCACATCATGCTGGGAAAAAGGACAATATTTGTTTGGCCAAATAGTTAAGTAAAGATATTTTTCGATAAAGTAAAAATATCCTGGTGTAAAATATTTAGTTGTGTTTTTCATTGGTCACACTTCATGTTACAATTCCTAGTAGGGTTCATCTGTATGTTTTTTCTTGGTGAAAAAAATCCAAGACGTTGCATGCGCACGTGGCGTTACAACCAAACAGACCAATCTCCTGATGGAAACGCACGTACCTTGGCAGCATGCATATGCATGACGGATACATGGTGGACTATATCATTACTAATTCACTTGCATCTATATGTTGCTAAATTAATGATACATGGAATTTATGGATACCTATAGGCTGAGATGATGCGGCCAGCTTGCCATATTAGAGGAGCGTGCGTGCATGCTGCCTCTGCCATTGCCGCTGAGGGCGCTTCCGTCTGATGTGCGATCAGAAGAGAAGGTTGAGGATGAGTGCAGATAATAGCAATAGCTACAAATACAGCATCCTTATAAATCTTGTGACACTCACACTGACCATGGTAGCCGCTGAGAGGATCATAAAATTAATAAGATTGTCGATCTATTAGCTCTCTCGGTTGCCTCTTTGATTTTGTGTGTGTTCTAGATTCTTCCCGAGTCTAGCAGCAAGTGCACTGCTGCCTCCACATGCATGTTACTGGCGGCCTGGCCGGATACACCACGATCAACACACGGTCTCCCGTTCACCTCAAGGGACGTAGCCCTGGCAAGATTTTCAGGAGATGAGAAAGAAGGATAGGAAAGCACGGTCTCTCTTTTCAATTGGAAAGAAACATGGTCGTGGATTTTTTATTTTTTTTGAGAACGTCGAGTATTTTTCTCCACCCTGATTGTGGATCGTGGAGTTTTCTTGCATGGAGGTTTCTATTTTTTTTCACTACTCGTGGACAACGTGGAGTTTTAAAGGGCGGAGGCTTTAATTTTCTGTTCCACTACCCATGGACGTGACAGATTATTTTTTACTGGATCATGGCATTTTCATGTGTGAAGGCTTCTGTTTTTTCTTTTGCACTACCGGTGTACGTGACAGATCCTTTTGTACCGGACCATCTTTGTTACGTAACTTTTATTTTATCCTGGCCGTAAATTCTCTAATCCAACGCTAGAATTAATATTGATGATGTGGGTTAATTAAACGGCTTGAAAGGTGCCTCTAATTAGTAGATATAAGATAAGACTAGGAAAAGTCCGATAGGTGAAATCTAATTAGTGGCGGGCGGTTCCGAACGCCAACCATAGCTATTTTGGAAAACTAGCAGTGGCGGGTACTGTAAATGGCTCCCCATTGCTTTCCAACTAAAAGTGACGGGCACAACTAAGGACCCATCACTGGTACACTCTTGCTAATTTAAGCATGGGCCAACATAAACAGTGGCAGGCAATTAAGACATGCTCGCCACTGGATTCTTGGTAAGCAGTGGTGGGCGTTTTTTATAGACCGCCACAGCTATGATTGGGTCACCCGCGTCCACCCGTTTCAAACTTTGTAAGAGTTTTGTGTGGCGGGTCCTACTTCACACCCGCCACAACTATATTTGGTCACCCTCGCACCTACCTCTTGGATATAGCTATCGTGGATGCTATCTGCTACCCGTCGATGTTATGCATGACTTTATCCAATCCCCTGCCCCCATGCCCCTCCTGCAACAAGTCAAACCTTATTCACCAAGAGACACATCTTTCTCCCCCTCCCTCTCGCTTCACTAAAACCGCCGATATCGTGGTGTCATCCCTTATAAGTGACACCAAGGAGCAAATAATGCATGTTACACATATCACACTCAATTTATTTCTAATAATGCACGTTACATATATAATAATACGCGCACAAGGTCAAGGTGTGTGCTACGCTACCTGTTGGTGATTCGAACTTAAGTATCCTTCCGTGCGATTTGCTATCACTAGTAGAAAACAGGACTTTGGTTCGGGCAGGGCAAGCCCATTAGTCCCGGTTCAGTCACGAACCAGGACCCATGGGGGCATTCATCCCGGTTCGTTAGCCCGGGGGACGGCCGGGGCCTCGTGGGCATTGGTCCCTGTTCATGGGGAACCATTTGTCCCGGTTCTAGGCACGAACCAGGACCAATGGGCCTCGCTCCTGGCCCACAACCATTGGTCCCGGTTTGTGGCTAGAACCGGGACAGAAGGTGGGGCTTTAGTCCTGGTTATAGCCACGAACCACTAGTGCAGAACCGGGCAATAGCACCGGTTCGTAAGGCCCTTTAGTGCCGGTTTCGGAACCGGCACTAACATTTTGGCACTAAAGGCCCCCCCTTTTAGTACCGGTTCAGCACGAACCGGTGCTAAAGGGCAACCACGTGGCACGAGCCAGCTCCGGGGGCCGGGAGCCCTTTAGTACCGGTTGGTAACACCAACCGGTACTAAAATGTTTGGGGGATTTTTGGTTTTATGATTTCTTTTTCATTTAATTTTGTGTTTTCCATTTTAATTCTTTTTTGTTTGCTGGTATTTTACGATACTACACATTGTACACGTTATGCATATATATATATATATATATATATATATATATATATATATATAAATAGAATTTCTAGTAGAACCAATCATATATATATCATCAATGTCTCACAAACCACCATATTAATTTACACATACACACATGTATAGCTATATACAATTTCTCCTACATATGCATGTTGCCTTCGGAGCCAGTGGCATTAGCCTAATTGGTGCCTTCGAAGCACGATGACAATTGGAAGTGGTTCATGACCTGTTCGATGGGGGCGGTAGCGGGTAATAGTATTCTCCCTTCGGATTTATGACCTGGTCGAGCAAAAATCCCGCTATTTCCTCTTGAAGTGCTTCTACGCGCTCCGTTTCTAGGAGCTTGTCCCGCACCTCTTTGAACTGTTAAGAAGGAGATCAATATGCATGTGTATTAGTTGTGTGACTAGATATCGATAATGGTGTAAAAATTGTGAATAGTGTTCTGACAAGCGTACCCATTCCTGTCTTTGAGATCTGCTCCTTTCGGATGCCATCATGCGAATGTTCTCGCAAACGCAGAATGTACACAGATCAGTCCCCTGCGCCTGCTTCAGGGCCTTTATTACGAGAATGGAATTTAATTTGATCAGATAATAATTAATCAAGCATGATAATTAAAGAGATGGCAGCTAGCTAGCTAGCTAGTACTAATTAATTACTTACCTTGGATCGAAACCATTTCAGCTGTGGTTTCCATTCGCCTTCCGTGACGCTGATGAACCTTGCTCAAGCCCTGCCCGCCGACAAAGAAAATGAATAAAGGGGTTATTAAATAGTTCATATCATGAAATGACGAACTAAATAGGCCGAGATATATAGTTAATAATGATTGAAATTACCTGTTGACTATCCCATACAAGATGTTGTAGTCACTATTTGCTTTGAGTAGCGAGTCCAGTATTTCAACTGTTCCGGCGTCAACTTTAATGATACACAAGATCCAGTGAAATCTGCATGCACACACGTTTGCATGTCTTAATTAAGCGGGCATATGTAAGCAAAAACATGTAGCTAGCTAGTAGGCAAAAACAGAGAATTTGTAGTACAAGAAAGTGTGACTCACTGGAAGTTATAAGGAAGTAGTATATCTTCATTGTATTTGAGGTGCTTCAAGAACTCTAGCATGCTGTCCTCTACCTGCTTTTCATAATACTTGTTCATTTTCCATGTGTATTCATTAACGGTGTTTGGGTCAATGAACCCAATGCCATAGCGTCCACCTTTTCTCATTTCATACATCTTCATCCTGCATAATACCACAAAAGAATATAGTGAGGATAATTATAGGTAATGATTGATCAAAAGGATCACTACAGCTAGCTTGAGACTTAAATTACAGAAAGAAATCACTTACAGACAATAGCAACTGACGATAGATTTGTCGAGTGCGTCTTGATTGTATAACCGAAACAGTTCAGAATACTCAATGGCCACAGCTTTCTCATGGTAGTAATGATCCTTCTTGACATTCACCATGAGGGACTCTCGATCAGATCTCTTGATAATGTCCATGTACCATTGATGCAATTCATACATTCTCGTTGGGAGCTTCTTGACATCTTCTGGCTCGACCAAAGGTTGGCCCCGGATATATTTCCGTTTTATTTCCTCCTCTGTAATCACAGGCATGTCCTCGATCTCGAGGAGTTGTCCAACAGTGATCTTGAGTTCTTCAGCCTGCATTATATGCTCCTGGGTTATTACCACATCGCCCACCTCAGGAACGTAAACTGTTTGGCCACAATAATATTGGGCGCGCGTACTGTCACGTGTTGTTGGCGGCACAACAAGCGGGGGGGGGGGTCGATTGCGCCGCCTGTTCTCCCAGCTGGGCAATGGTTTTCCCGCATTTTTCGACAGCTGCTTGTTGTTTGCTCGAGCTCGAGCTCGCCTCCTTCTGTAGACGTTGTCGATGTAACTTCCTGATGTGGCGCTCATAGTCTGTGTCAACAGGCTTAGGAGTTGGTGGTTGAGCCATACGAATGAAGTGGTCAACTACTTCCACAGGCACTTTCTCCCTTGGCGGCGGTGGCGGTTTCGGTCCAAAATGGGCGTCGACTTCTGCCCGCACTATGGCATTGGTTTGCTCCTCGGTCCTGTCGTAAGCCCTCACAGGAAGAGGAGTAGTGAGGTTTGGACCATATTTATATCGCTTGCCTCCGCCTGTACTTCCTGTACTATGACCTCGACTGGTACCGCTACGCACCATAGCTGCGGGGTGTCTCTTCTGCGATTGCTGAGGCGGCGGAGACGGCTGACGGGGCTGAGTTGGACGAGGAGGAGTGGCCTGAAGCTGTGCCGGACTTGGAGGAGGAGTGGCCTGAGGTTGTGCCGGACTTGGAGGAGGAGTGGACGTCTGACGCTGTGTCGGACTTGGAGGAGGAGTGGCTTGACACTTTGCCGGACTTGGAGGAGGAGGAGTGGCCTCACGCGTTGGTGGACTTGGAGGAGCGGGAGTCTGCTGACTCGGTGGCGGACTTCGACGAGGAGTCAGGTGATGCGGTGTCGGTGGCCTTCGAAAAATGATGCAATCCTTTCTCCATAGGATGATACGATGTTTGGCATCTCCGAGTGTGTGCTCCTCATCACCTCCAGGAATGTCAAGCTCTAGCCCCGAATATTGGTCCACCACCTCATCAACCAAGACACGAGCATAGCCCGCTGGAATCGGGTTGCAATGGAAGGTTGCCTCGGGAGAATTTGAAAAAGCAACGGCGTCCGCCACCTTCATGGATATGTTCTTCATTTTGAAGTGTAGCTCGCAGTTAGTGTTCTCCGTGATGTCATCCACGGGGTATCTATCCAGCACTACTGCGTCGCCCGGGGCGGAACCCACGCTGCTTCTCGGCATGGATGGGGCGGTGGTATCCAATGTTGGATCATCCGCTAGCTGCTGCAGCTGCTGAGACCCCCTTTGCTGGCTAAGTGAGTCGATCTGCTCCTGCTGCCGCTGGAATTTAGCTGCCAATTCTGCTTGACTTGCTTTTAGGCCTTGAAGGCGTTCATAGTCGAGCTTCCTTTGCTCCTCCTCCATCTTCCTCTTCTTCTCCTCCGCAATCTTCTTTCTCGCACGAGTTCTGTAGTCGGCGTTCCAGTCCGAAAACCCCTCATACCACGGAATAGCGCCCTTACCTCGTGTTCTTCCCGGGTGTTCAGGATTTCCCAGGGCATGCGTAAGCTCGTCGTTCTCTCTGTTGGGCTGGAACACCCCCGATCGAGCCTCTTCTATTGCAACAAGTAGCGCATCGTCGGCTCCGTTCAGACATGCCTTCGTCGAAACATTGCCTGTCTTCGGGTCCAACTCCCCCCCATGCGCATAGAACCAAGTCCTGCACCTGGGGGGCCAGCTCTTAGTAACCGGAGTGACACCTGCATCCTCCATCTCTTTCTCAGACTTATCCCACTTAGGCATTGCCACCGCGTAGCCACTTGGCCCCAGCTTATGGAACTTATCCTTTTTTTCGGCATTCTTCTTGTTTATTCTCGACCGTTCCTTAGCTAATTCTGAATCCTTGAATTTCACGAAATCGTCCCAATGAGCACTTTGATTCTCTAGTATCCCCTCAAATACTGGAGTCTTCCTTCCTCCCTTGACAAACTTCTCCCACGTCATTCTCTTGTGGTTCTTGAATGCAACCGCCATCTTCGTAAAAGCAGCGTCCTTGACTTTCCGCACGTCTGCTTCTGTGAAATTATCTGGTAGGGTGAAATGTTCCATGAGAGTATCCCAAAGCAGATTTTTTTGATTCTCGTCGACAAAAGTAACATCTGGACGTGGATTTGCTGGCTTTCTCAATTCTTGAAGGGAGATCGGGAGTTGGTCCTTCACAAGAACTCCGCACTGACGAACGAACTTGTCCGCAATCTTCTTAGGCACTAATGGTTCGCCATTAGGTTTGAATGCCTCGATATTGTACTTTACGCCCTCCTTCAACTTTTTGTTCGGGCCTCGTTTCGTCCTTTTGCCTGAAGATTTGCTCGATCCGTATGGCTGAAAGAAGAAAGATCGATTCGTTAATATATCTTCAACTCATTTAAAACATGCGATGATCACCAGATTCCTGCTTATATAAATATATATACCTCGCCGGTGTTTGTTGTTTCAGGATCAACATGTTCTTCGTCGTAGTTCATGACTTCATCTTCTCGGTCGTCGTGATCGAATATCATATCACCCTCTCCGGTGTTGTTTAGAAATTCGGAGCCGTCAAAATCTTCTTCATTCTGATCATCATCTGGCCCGCGTATGATATCGAACATGGTCTGTTCTCTCTCTCTGTCGGTATTGTCCGCCATAGCTTTTATTTAACTATGCCAAAAGAAATATAAAACAATTTAGTATAATCTCGAATAATAGATATAATCTCGAATACATCGTCTCGAATAATAGATATAATCTCGAATACATCATCTCGAATAATAGATATAATATTGAATACATCACTAGCTAGCTAGCTAGCAAGCTAATAAAGATCGAATACTACAGAGTAATCTAGGCCACTCGCAGTTCCTGAGGTGCGGGCGGTAGACACTCAAAGAGAAGGAACCATCACTGGATCATAGCTCGGGTGATCTCCCCAAAGAACCCGCCAGGTATTGGAGAACCTGACGTCCATAGAAGCCATGTAGCGATGGACGTGCTCGTCCTCCTCCCTGACACGGCGATGTACCACCTCCGGCGGGGCCGGCTCCCTCCGCACCGAAAGTGGCCCACGCGAATGCCACCAAAGGAGATGAGGGTCGACGACGGGACCCGGGGCCGGGTTCCTCACCAAGCGTCGCGCCCCTGAAGGCAGCACCTCCCAGTGCCAGCCCGACGGAGCCCAGTCCCGGACATGGGTCCTCTAAAGCAGGACGTCGTCGCGGACGTGTCGACGGCGAGGATGCGGGCTGGGCATCGTCGACAACAAAATACTATATGCCGCAAAAGTAAAGTAACATTTTTTAAATGATGGATTGTGATGATTTCATATATGCAAATTCTAAATTTTATAACTAAAAATATAAGAAACTAAAAAAACATCGATCATCGTCTAACAATTTGAAATTAATCTAATTCATCTAGCTAGCTAAAACTAACATTTCCAAAATTTCTAACATTTCTATATAACTAACATTTCTATAACATTTGACATTATATATATTATAACTAACATTTCTACATACTATTTGACATTAATCTAATCTAATTAATTAATTCATCTAAAACTTTGTATGAAAAACAGAAAAACAGAAAAAACTAAAAGCTAAAAACAGAAAAATTGTGTGTGTGTGCGCGTCTAGTGTGTGTGTAGTGTGTGTGTGTGTGTGTGTGTGTGTGTGTGCATGTAGTGTGTGTGTGCGCGCGCGCGTGTGTGTGCGCTACGGTCGGCGCCGGCGCCGGTGTGCGCTACGATCGATTGGAGGGAGGAGAGGGGCCGGGGGAGGGGCTCACAGCGCGCGCGGGCAAGGTCGAGGCGACGGCGATGGCGAGGGCGAGGTCGATCCAAAGGCGACGGCGACGGCGAAGCGAGGGGATCGGCAACCGGGACGGCGACGGGGGTGCCGCGGAGTCGACGGGGACGACGCGACGAGGACGGGGGCGTCGCGGAGTCGACGGGGACGGCGCGACGGGGGCGGCGACGGCGCGGGACGGGGCGGCGGCAGAGAGAAGTGGGAGATGAGAAACTGAAAATTTTCGATGTGTTTCTTATATAGGGGACACCTTTAGTACCGGTTAGAGCCACCAACCGGTACTAAAGGCCTGTTTTGGCCAGGCCAAGCGGGGGGAAGCACCCCCCTTTAGTACCGGTTCCTGGCTCCAACCGGTACTAAAGGCCCCCCCTTTAGTACCGGTTGGTGCCACGACCCGGTACTAAAGGGAGTGCGCTGCCAGGCAAGGGGCGCAGAAGTTTAGTCCCACCTCGCTAGCCGAAGGGCGCTCACACCTGCTTATAAGCCCCGCCGCCGCTGCTGTCTCGAGCTCCTCTCTAAAGCAGGCCTTCTGGGCCTACCTCTGCTACTCTGCCCTGTGGGGCCTATTGGGCTTGCGGGCCTGCATCCTGGCCCAACAACAGGTTGGGTTTCTAGTCGTATGCAGGCCGCTGTGGCCCGGTAGGTGGGCTTTTTTCATTTAGTGTTTTCTTTTCTGCTTTATTTATTTTGTTTTATTTATTTTTAGTTGTTTTTTGCTGTATTTAGAGTTTCTTTGTGAAAATTTTTGATAGTTTTTAGAAACTTTCAGTTAGTGCCGGTAGTTTTTAAATTTGAATAGTTTAAATTTTGAATTATTTGAAATTTGTGTGAATCACTAGTTTGTGAATAACTTAACTTTAAAAATACATTTTCCAGTGATTCTTTTTTATTATGTTTAATATTAGTGTGTTTTATCATTATATTCAATTTGGTAATGCTTAAGTTATTTAAAAAATGAAATGCCTTTGTAACGGATGAGTTTTCGTCCGAAACCCTGATACTTCGAAACAGATTGTCCATTTTGTACACGAAGTGCATCCAGTTTTTGCGGTAACCCTCTCTACTTTTTTGCACATGCTATGTGGGTGAAATTATGATACCATGCCAACTTTCATCCTTTTCTGAGTTCATTTGAAATGCTTTTCAATTTCAGGGTCATTTAGCTGAAAAAATCAATAAATGCATGAAACAATTTGCTTGCACATAAAATTTCTTCGCATTTCAAATGCCAAAACACATAACTAGCTACCCTAACTATTACAGAGATTCCCTCCTGGGTGTGAAACACAGAAGAAAGTGATGATAGTTAAGCCGATCACATCCCAGATCTTTGGGTGTGAAACTTTTTCTTCGCGTGTGTCCCTTTGCGTCGTAGCCATGGAAAATCTTCATCATTTAACGGGATGCTTGGGTCAATATTCACTGTGAATGGAGCAATTTCATCAAACTTTTCATAATCTTCTGACTTGTCTGTCTTGTCATCCACTCCCATGATGTTTCTCTTCCCAGAAAGAACTATGTGCCGCTTTGGCTCATCGTACGATGCATTTGCTTCCTTATCTTTTCTTTTTCTTTGCTTGGTAGACATGTCCTTCACATAGAAAACCTGTGCCACATCATTGGCTAGGACGAATGGTTCGTCTGCATACGCAAGATTGTTGAGATCCACTGTTGTCATTCCGTACTGCGGGTCTTCCGTTACCCCGCCTCGTGTCATATTGACCCATTTGCACCGAAACAAAGGGACCTTCAAACCACGTCAATAGTCAAGTTCCCATATGTCCTGTATATAACCATAATATGTTTCCTTTCCCGTCTTGGTTTCTGCATCAAAGCGGACACCACTGTTTTGGTTGGTGCTCTTCTTATCTTGGGCGATCGTGTAAAATGTATTACCATTTATCTCGTACCCTTTGAAAGTCATTATATTCGAAGATGGTAACTGGGACAGCAAGTACAGGTCATCTTCAATGGAGGTGTCATGCATGGTACGTGCTTGCAACCAGCTGGCGAAACTCCTGGTTTGTTCACGTGTAATCCAGTCATCAGACCGCTCCGGGTGTTTGGAGCGTAGCAAATTCTTGTGTTCATCCATATATGGAGCCACCAAGGCGGAATTCTTTAGAACTGTGTAGTGTGCTTCAGTGAGAGAATGTCCGTCCATACATATTATTTGTTCCCCTCCTAGTGTGCCTTTTCCATCCAGTCTGCCCTTATGCCGCGATTCAGGAACACCAATCGGCTTAAGGTCAGGAATAAAGTCAATACAAAACTCAATGACCTCCTCATTTTGACGGCCCTTGGAGATGCTTCCTTATGGCCTAGCACGGTTATGAACATATTTCTTTAAGACTCCCATGAACCTCTCAAAGGGGAACATATTGTGTAGAAATACAGGACCCAAAACATTAATCTCTTCGCATAGGTGAACTAGGACGTGCGTCATGATGTTGAAGAAGGATGGTGGGAACACCAACTCGAAACTGACAAGACATTGCACCAAATCATTCTGTAACCTTGGTATGATTTCTGGATCGATTACCTTCTGAGAGATTGCATTGAGAAATGCACATAGCTTCACAATGGCTAATCGAACGTTTTCCGGTAGAAGCCCCCTCAATGCAACCGGAAGCAGTTGCGTCATAATCACGTGGCAGTCATGAGACTTTAGGTTCTGGAACTTTTTCTCTGCCATGTTTATTATTCCCTTTATATTCAACGAGAAGGCAGATGGTACCTTAATACTGAGCAGGCATTCAAAGAAGATTTCCTTCTCTTCTTTGGTAAGAGCGTAGCTTGCATGACCCTGATGTATGCCGTCTTTTCCATGCATACGTTGCTGGTCCTCCCGTGCCTCAGGTGTATCTTTTGTCTTCCCATACACGCCCAAGAAGCCAAGCAGGGTCACACAAAGATTCTTCATCACGTGCATCACGTCGATTGCGGAGCAGACCTCGACGTCTTTCCAATAGGGCAGGTCCCAAAATATAGATTTCTTCTTCCACATGGGTGCGCGTCCGTCAGCGTCATTCGGAACAGGTTGTCCACCAGGACCCTTTCCAAAGACCACCTTCAAATCCTTGACCATATCATGTACATCAGCACCAGTACGGTGGCGAGGCTTCGTCCGGTGATCCGCCTCACCTTTGAAATGCTTGCCTTTCTTTCTTACGGGATGCCTGCTCGGAAGAAATCGACGATGTCCCAGGTACACATTCTTATTAGCCAAATATATACTGTCGGTATCGTCCAAACAGTGCGTGCATGCACGGTATCCCTTGTTTGTCTGTCCTGAAAGGTTACTGAGAGCAGGCCAATCATTGATGGTCACGAACAACAACGCCTTTAGGTTAAATTCTTCCCCCATGTGCTCATCCCACGCACGTACACCTGTTCCATTCCAGAGTTGTAAGAGTTCTTCAACTAATGGCCTTAGGTACACATCAATGTCGTTGCCGGGTTGCTTAGGGCCTTGGATGAGCACTGGCATCATAATGAATTTCCGCTTCATGCACAACCAAGGAGGAAGGTTATACAAACATAGAGTCACAGGCCAAGTGCTATGGTTGCTGCTCTGCTCCCCAAAAGGATTAATGCCATCTGCGCTTAGACCAAACCATATGCTCCTTGCGTCATCTGCAAACTCCTTCCCGTACTTTCTTTCGATTTTTCTCCACTGCGACCCGTCAGCGGGTACTCTCAAATTTCCGTCTTTCTTACGGTCTTCTCTGTGCCATCGCATCGCCTTGGCATGCTCTTTGTTTTGGAACAAACGTTTCAACCGTGGTATTATAGGAGCATACCACATCACCTTGGCAGGAATCTTCTTCCTGGGGCGCCGGCCCTCGACATCACCAGGGTCATCGCGGCAGATCTTATAGCGCAATGCACCACATACCGGGCAAGCGTTCAAATCCTCGTACTCACCGCGATAGAGGATGCAATCATTAGGGCATGCATGTATCTTATGCACCTCTAACCCTAGAGGGCAGACAGCCTTCTTAGCTTTGTACGTACTCTCGGGCAATTCGTTGTCCTTTGGAAGCATATCCTTTATCATTACCAGCAACTTTCCAAATCCCTTGTCAGATACACCATTCTCTGCCTTCCATTGCAGCAATTCCTGTGTGGTGCCCAGCTTTTTCTTGTCACCTACGCAATTCGGGTACAACAATTTTTTGTGATCCTCTAACATGCGCTGCAACTTCTTCTTATCCAAATCACTTGCGCAGTTTCTCTTTGCATTGGCAATGGCCCGACCTAGATCATCAATGGGCTCATCTGATGCCTCTTCTTCAGCTTCTTCCCGCATTGCCGGCTCAGCTTCTTCCCGCATTACCGGCTCAGCTTCTTCCCCCATTGTTGTATCATCGTATTCAGGGAACCCATGGCTAGGATAGCTGTCGTCGTCCTCTTCTTCTTCATTGTCTTCCATCATAACCCCTCTTTCTCCGTGCTTGGTCCAAACATTATAATGGGGCATGAAACCGGACTTAAACAGGTGAATGGGGCATGAAACCGGTCTTAAACAGGTGGACGTGAATGGTTCTTGACGTAGAGTAATTGTGACCATTCTTACAGCGAGCACATGGACAAGGCATAAACCCATCTGCCCGCTTGTTTGCCTCAGCCGCAAGCAGAAAAGTATGCACGCCCTCAACGAACTGGGGAGAGCATCGGTCATCGTACATCCATTTCCGGCTCATCTTCATTACACAACACCGAATAGACCAAATTAATACAAGTTCATACAACACTTAAATGCAACAAACAAATAACTATCTAGCTAAATCATTTAAATGCAACAACAAATACGATCAAGATCGCAACTAAGGTAACAATGGATCCAACAGCATAATGATACCAAGCCTCACTATCGATGGCATATTTTCTAATCTTTCTAATCTTCAAGCGCATTTTCTCCATCTTGATCTAATCTTCAAGCGCATTTTCTCCATCTTGATCTTGTGATCATCGACGACATCGGCAACATGCAACTCCAATTCCATCTTCTCCCCCTCAATTCTTTTCAATTTTTCTTTCAAGTACTCGTTTTCTCTTTCAACTAAATTTAACCTCTCGGCAATAGGGTCGGTTGGAATTTCCGGTTCACATACCTCCTAGAAAAAAAATTCTATGTCAACTTGATGGGCATAATTTGTCATAAACATGAAATGCAACTAGTTTTAAAAGAGAATATACATACCACATCCGAATCATAACAAGGACTAGGGCCGACGGGGACGGATATCAAAACCATGGCACTATATGTATAACAAACAACATACGGGTAAGATAATTTTACGAGTAACTATATATCCAAATCACACAAACATCAATTTTTATATAAAATTTCATGAACAAGAGGCTCACCACAAGGTGGTGCCGGCGACGGGACGGTGCGGGCGATCGACGGTGGCTACGATGGAGATTTAGAAGGCCCTAAGTAAACCACACCTACATATGCAAACTAAGTGTTATTTTTGACCTCAAATTGCATATAAATCAAATACTAGCACATATATATATCCTCCCAAATTACTAAACTCACAAATTAATCACTATATAAACCAATGCAAGAGCTAATCTAGCAATGAGAGATGAAAGGACAAAGTTGGTAACCTTTGTGATCATTTGAATGGATGAGGGCCTTCAAATCTTGACAAAATTTGGGCAAATTTTGTGATGAACTCGATAGGAAGAAGGGAAGAACAGAGGAGAGGGAGAGGGGAAAGGGGGAAGAACAGAGTGCTGGTGGACGAAGGGTTTATATAGGACGACCTTTAGTACCGGTTCGTGGCACGAACCGGTACTAAAGGTGCTGGAGGGGCCCCACTCTGACAACATCCTGCCACCACTCTCATTAGTACCAGTTCGTGGCACGAACCGGTGCTAAAGGTTCGCCACGAACCGGTACTAATGAAAGCGGCCCGGCTAGCCATTGGAACCGGCACTAATGTATACATTAGTGCCGGCTCAAATACAAACCGGCACTAATGTGCTTCACGTTTGACCCTTTTTCTACTAGTGAACCAGGACAAATGAGTTGCCTATATATACCCCATCGCCACGGCAGAGCACTCCACAGCCGGCGAGGGGAGGGCATTTCGGTGCTCTCTAGCTCACCTCCTATGCACATGAGGTGTTCGATGAAATGTCTGAGCCACACTAGTTAATATTTCTCCTCTCGGAACTCGACCTCTGAGCTCCATTTCCCCGAGATTTGTCTAGGTTTAGCGGTCCATCACGTCCCGTCCCCGTCTTCACCGCCGTCGATCGCCCGCGCCGATCTCATCGCCGGCACCACCGTGGTGAGCCTCTTATTCTTATCTTCTTTCTGAAAGAAAAAAAATTCTTACTTCAGATAGATACTTGTCTAATTTTCTTACTTTTATCATTCCTTGTTATTATATAGTGCGATGGTTTTGGTATCCACCCCCGTCGGCCCTCGTCCTGTCTATGATTCGGATGTGGTATATATTATCTTTTGATAACTATTTGGTTCATTTATTGTTTATGAAAATTATGCCGACCAACGTGACATAGATTTTATTTATCTAGGAGGTGTTTGAACCGGAAATTCCAACCGACCCTATTATCGAGAGGTTAAATTTAGTTGAAGAAGAAAACAATTACTTGAAGGAAAAAATAAAAAAATTGAGGAGGAGAAGATGATATTGGAGTTGCATGTTGCGGATGTCGTCGATGATCACAAGATCAAGATGGATGCAATGCGGTTGAAGATTAGAAATATTAGAAAATATGCCATTCATACCGAGACTTGGTATCATTATCCAGTTGGATCAGTTGTTACCTTGGTTGCGATTATGATCGCATTTGTTGTTGCATTGAAATGTTTTACATAATTTCAATGTATGGTTTAATTAGATGCTCCGGAGAGCTATATGTTGTTCAATGAGAACTATGTATGTACTTTAGTTTTAATGTGATGATGAACTTCTATTAATTTGGTCACTTATCTATTCATGAAAGGGTTGAAAATTGATGATGTGGCTTTGAATTGTGCATTTTTGAACACAGAAAAACTATGGAGTTCAAATAAGTTCAAAAAAATGAATTCCCTTTGTAATAGACGAGTTTCCGTATGAAACCTGATACTTCGAAAGATATTGTCCGTTTTGTACATGAAGTGCATCTATTTTTTTCCGTAACCCTCTCTACTTTCTTGCATATGCTATGTGGGTGAAATGATGATACCCAGTAAATGCATGAAAAATAACAAATGAAGTCAGAAAGGGTTGAAAATTGATGATGTGGCTTTGAATGGTGTATTTTGAACACAAAAAAACTATGAAGTTGAAATAAGTTCAAAAAAAAAATGAAATCCCTTTGTAACAGACGAGTTTCCGTATGAAATCCCTTTGTTTCAGTAAAATAAAATAAATAAGTAATTTGAAACAAAGTAATATAAACTTTAAAAAATATATAAGTAGAAACAAAATAAAATAAAATAAACTTTAATAACATAAATAAAATTTATGAAACTAAAATTATCAAAGTATTTTCTGTTCAAAATCATTAAAAGCAAAAAGAATTTTCATAAAGAACTTTTTTGTTAGAAACTTTAATAGCAAACAGAATTATCATAAAATAAGCAAGTAATTATAAACAAAATAAAATAAAATAAATAAGTATTTTTTTGTAAGTAGAAACAAAACAAAATAAATAAAGCAAAAAGGAAAACAAAAAAAGTGGGAAAAAAATAAAAAAAAGCCACCTACTGGGCCACCACGGCCTGAATACGACTAGAAACCCATCCATGGGCCAGGATTCAGGCCCACAGAAGGCCCAGCAGACCCACAGGCATAGCGGTGTGAGATTTGGCCCATAGGCCTGCATTACTGAGGAGTTCAATGGAGACGGTGCGGCAGCGCTTATAAATAGGTGCGGCCGCTCCTCAGCTAGCGAGGTGGGACTAAACATCCCACCGCACCGCGCCAGCGCAAGGCCTTTGGTCCCAGTTGGTGGCACAAACCGAGACTAAAGGTGTGCATTGGTACCGGTTCGTGCACCAACCGGGACCAATGCCCACCCTTTAGTCCCGGTTGGTGCCACCAACCGGGACCAAAGGCCGCCGTTTCCCGCCCTTTGGGTTGCTGAAAAGAGACCTTTGGTCCCGGTTGGTGACACCAACCAGGACTAAAGGGTGACACTGGTACCGGTTGGTGCCACCAACCGGTACCAATAGCTTTGCTATATAAGCCAGCACTTGTGAAAATTTCGTCAGTTCTTCAATCCCTCCGACGACGACGCCAGGCTGCCCGAGCTCGCTGTGCCTCTGCCGCGCCCCCGACCACGCCGCTGTTGCCCTGCCTCGACCATGCTGTCGTCGCTCCTGCCCCCCGACCACGCCACGCACCCTCGTCGTGCATCTGCCGTGCCCCCGACCCGCCCCGTCGCCGCCCTCTGCCTCGTCGACGCCATCGCCCTGCCCCGACCACGCCGCCGTCGCCCCTGCCCCCCGACCACGCCGCGCGCCCTCGACGTGCCTCTGCCACGCCCCCGACCCGCCCCGTCGACACCGTCGCCGCCCTCTGCCCCGTCGACACCATCGCCCCTGCCCCGACCACGCCGCCGTCGCCCCTGCCCCGACCACGCCGTCGTCGCCGCCCTCTACACCGACGCCGGCGCCGTGCCTCTGCCCCTGCCCCGACCACGCCGCACCTCTCCTTGGTCAGGCCGGCGCCGCCCCCCTGCCCTCTCCTCTGTGTTTTCACATATTTATGATTTTTTTCCAGATTATATGTATATGTGTGAGTATATGTATGTGTGTATATCTGATTATATGTCTTTTTTTAGATTTTTTGTTCATATATATGATGATTTGTTTTTTGCATTTGTATAAAAATGTATATATGTATGTATGTTCTCTGTGCATATAAAAGTTAGATTTTTAGTACATTTGGGTACATTTTAGGTTAGTTTTATATATATATATATATGTTCTCTAATTTAGTACATTTTAGATTAGTTTCATTTTTAGATTTTTTTTATATATTTAGGAAAAGAAGGAAGAGAAGGAAGAAGGAAGAATAAGAAAAAGTTTTATATATGCAAAAGTTACATGTTTAGAGAAGTATTATATGTCTAGCTAGGAAGATATTGAAGAAGAAGAAAAAGAAGGAGAGGAAAAAGGAAAATAAGAAGAGGAAGAAAGGAGAAGAAGAGGAGAGGAAGAAGAGGAGAAATAAATAAGAAGAGGAAAAAAGAAGAAAAAGAAGAGGAGGAGAAGAAAGGAATAGAGGAGAAGAAGAAAAAATAGAAAATATTTTCTTCGATCTTCTCCTCTATTCCATTCTTCTTCTCCTCTTTTTATTTCTTCTTCGTCTTCTTATTTTTTATCGGGTATGTCGTTGTCGAAATAACCCCCTCCCCGATAACTTCGACATGTGGGGCGGTCGATATATATACCCCCTCTCGACCGCGATAACTTGGGAGCACCCCCGGCCCTCTCGCTCGACCAGAACTCTCGAGGACACCCAAACCCTAGAAAAAACGATGTCGGTCTCCTACCCCCTCCCGCCGCACCCCTACCCGACAAACTCTCTCGAGGCCACCCAAAACCCTTGAAGCGTTGTCGAGGCCACCCCAAACCCTTGAAGCATTGCCGAGGCCACCCCAAACCCTAGAGAAGCAGCGTCGAGGCCACTAATTAATATGATACCTTATTGTGATTAGCTAGCTAGTTCTACGTTTGCCACTAATATATCCATCTGTCATGTTTGAATAATAATTGCCATGTAGTAAATATTTGCAAAAACTATGGAGAACCCCCGAGACGAAGCACCAGAAGCGATGTTGGGGGACATAATCGCAAAAGGAAGTGATGCCGTCTTGTCGTATCTCAACGACACCGATGGTCTGAAAGGACAGGGTGAAGAAGAAGACTATGATTATGATGGCTCCGGTGACCCAATGCCGGTACAAGAAGGAGACCGTGATGACGGCTCCGGTGACCGAACCGATTCCGGCCAGGTATATATATTAGTTAAGCCTGTGCTGACTAGATAATTGATGCATTCATTGTTTTCGTGTGTACACATATTAATTAACTCTCGTATTTCTTCTTTTTTCTAGACCTCCGGATCGAGCACAACTTCGGTAAGGAGATGAGGCCCGAAGAAAACGTTGCGCTCGGATGAAAGGTTTGAGATCACAGAAATCGCACGCGATGGCCAGCCGATTGAACCCATCCGAACAAAGGATGCATTTGCTGCTCAGTGCAGGGTTCTTGTTAGGGACAAGATCCGATCAGTACCCACCAATGGTTAAAGTCTAAGAATGAAGACCCTGAGCTGTCTTATGTCTCCGATATGCAGAACGAAGATCTTTGGAAAATGCTTAAGGCAAATTTCACCCTACCGCCAGAGGAGGATCCGGAGAAGCCAGATAAAGAGCAATTGATCAAGTCTCATGCTCTTAAGAAGATGACAGAACTATTCAGGAGGTGGAAGAATGAGCTGAAAACATCGTTTGTCGACCAAGAAAAGACACCAGAATTCAAAGGAAAGTATGAGAAGATCAGAGATCACTGGCCCGCATTTGTGGCCCACAAGAAATCGGACAAGAGTAAGAAGATGTCAGCGACAAACAAGAAAAATGCTGCGAAGAAGAAGCATCACCATCGCACGGGGTCAGGTGGCTACCTCAAAGCCCGACCTTTGTGGGACAAGGCTGAGAATGACCTGATTGCTAAAGGGGTCGAACCAGAGACATTGAACTGGCCAGACCGTTGCCAAACTTGGTTCTTCGAGGTTGGTGGAACCTTGGACCCTGTAACAGGGAAGTGCGTTTGGACGGACGAGCAACTGCGAATACCCGTCACGAAGCTTCAGCACTATATTAACGCAACACAACAAGGGACGTTCGTTCTAGACAGAGAGAAGGACGAGCTCACAATGGCCCTCGGGAATCCTGAGCACCCTGGACGGACACGAGGCACGCCAGGCTCCATCCCGTGGAAGGCTGGGTTTCCGGATGCAGGGGGTTACAAATGCCAGGAGAGGAGGAAGAAAGTGGAGCATAGCCAACTGCAGGCGCTGCACGCAAGGGTACAAGGGCTAGAGGAACGAGAAGCAAATCGCAGCAAACGACCTGCCGAAGCTTCCCCTGAAGCTACCCCGCCATCTCAGCGGAGAAGCAGTGTGGCTTCCACCGAGCAGCTTCAGCTGGAGCCTGTCTTCACGTCTCCTGCTAGCTATCCCGTGGATGCTATCACAGAGTCTCAACATTGCCACCTTATGACGCAATGGATGAGTTTGAAAGTCAAGGCGGCTATTGGCTCTGTTTTACCTACTGAACCTGGCGCAACCTATAATATGAAGTGCGTAAATAATAATAATCACAATTTTATTTTATTACCATCATTTGTGTTCAGTTTCATTTATTCATATATATGTATTGACCCCCTTCTTCAAATTATATATTTCGGATGCGGGATGAACTCCTACCACCAGATCGTATGCGAGCAATTCAAGAGTAATTCGCGGCATTCTTTCTTGACCACGTGATTGCTAAAGACGGAGAATACCATGTGGAACCTGAGTTCATTTGGAATTAGGAGATTATATTGTAAGAGATAATTATATTGTATATATGTAGTCAGTAGCGTCGGATAGATATACAAGAACTTGTTGTTCAACCAATCTCTCAGAGAAGGAGAGGTGTTCGATATCACTTCTCTCTGTATGCATATGTTCAAGACGATCTTCTGTTTCCTTCATTTGCTTACTAGCTAGCGTGTCTAGTCCTCTCTATACGTATAGTACGTAGCGTCAACCAAGCACGGAGATAAGATAGGACACTTCTATCTATTAATTAGCTAGCTAACACAAACACCTAAATTAACCCCCCAAAACCCCCTAACCCCCCCTTTCAAAAAAACACAAAAACCCCAGCCCCTGAAATGCTGACGCGTGGATGCCTATTGGTCCCGGTTGGTGTCACCAACCGGGACCAAAGGCCCCCCTGCCTGGGCGGCCGCAGCGGTCACGTGGAGAACCATCTGTCTCGGTTCATGTAAGAACCGGAACTAAAGGCCATGGGCATTAGTAACGACCTTTTAGTCCCGGTTCATAAATCGGGACAGAAAGCCCTCACGAACCGGGACAATAGGCCCTTTTTCTACTAGTGTATATTTGTTAAAGAGCATAAAATAAGAGGAGAATAGGACATGTCTCAACTGATAGTGATGCAATGGTAAGACCTCACGACAGCCAACTACGTGTAAACTTTGTTTTTTGGACCTTATGTACACATCGTTATTAAGATACTTTTAGAAGTAATATTTATTCTTTTGTCTATTTTTTAGGCCACTCAGTTCTCTTATTTTCCGGACAGTTTTGCTAATGATAAGTGGCAAAAGGTAAATGATCTGAAACAAGACATAATATAAATAGGCAGCTGTGTATTGAGTTTGAGGTAGTTTCGTCTTATCTCTAACTATGTTGAAATTATCTCTTAGCAATGTACTCTGCAAACTGCATATTTTTTATTTCGCATGCAGCCTTGCATGCACAAAGCATAAAAGTGTGTGGCGCTACGATTTTTGGAGCACCCCAGAGGATTGTTTCTTTTGTTTAATTTTTATTTTAGTTGGATCTCACCTTCTCTCTTAACCTCTTGAGGTTTAGTCACATGTTCAATGATATTTATTCTTCATTGCGGCTTATCAACATCGCGCTCATACTTGCTAATGGTTCTGTTCTTCTTTGTTATTGCAGGAGCTTTTGAGTTTCCATTGTTTAACCTTCCAAATAAGCATCTTATAGATGGACCATTTTATGACATTATTTTCTTTTCAGGGTGTCTGTTGTACATATCAATGTACATTATTTAATACACAGGTGTTCTGGAATTTGAGTATTTGACACAAATAGGGATACATCATATGGGTTATAGGAATGGTAAGCATTCCAACGTCAGCAACACAAGTGTATTTTTATACCACTTTAGGCGTTCATAAGTGTAAGATATTCTTAGGCATACAAATATTAGGTATTCTTTGTCTATTTTTGTAGGCCTCCTCTGTCATCAATGTACTTACTTAACCAATGATTTTTTTCTCAATACAATGAGTTATTACTAAACAATATATCCAGTTTAGTTGGGCCTAAATCCGCTATGACATTTGCAGGTTATGAGCTACTAAGGATAGCTTTTCCCATGCCTTCTTTCGTTTAGCTTTATTTCATTTCTTCATCTCACACATAATATTTACAACCATAGGATTGGACTTTAAGAACATCACCAAAGTAATTTTCCATGTCCTGCATAAAGAATGTTCTGTTTATTAGGTTTTCAATTTTTATGGTATGCTCCTTTGAGTAATTGTCCAATCCGAGCACGCATGTTGTACTCTCACCTTTGATTGCCACTTGGCTCCAAAGGAGAGAACTGGCCACTATACTGCAATGTTTGTGCACATGGTGAGTTTTTGCATAGCGCGTGCTGCTTTTTCTGGCCAAACAACATATAATTGATTTTCCATGACTAATAACAAAGAGAAACTATCTCATGTAATATATAACAGAAGAATGTTAAAAAAGTGTTCTCAATTAAAGACAACGCTATTAAAAGTTTCTACACATGTTTATAAAAATGTGTGCATATTAATAATACTAGCTCGTGCAACTGACGACCATTATAAATAAATGGACATGCTTCGGTCTGCTAGTCTGTTGTAGATACGCGTAACCCTTTGGCGCACATGGAGCTGCCATACTACTCGTACCACTTGGCCCTATGCATCTTGTTGGCTCTCCTCTACCATGCCGCCCTACGCGCCGCCGCCACCGCTGCCACCAGGCGTCCCCGCCCGAAGCTGCCTCCCGGTCCGTGGCAGCTTCCCATCATCGGCAGCCTGCACCACCTGTTGCGCGGGCTCCCACACCACATCATGCGCGACCTCTCCCTCCGCCATGGCCCGCTCATGCTGCTCCGCGTGTGCGAGCGCGAGGCCATCGTGGTCTCCTCCGCCGAGGCCGCGAGGGAGATCTACAAGGGCAACGAGGCCACCTTCTCGGCGCGGCTAAGCAGCCCGGGCATCGACGAGCTCTCCAGGCACGGCCAGGGAATCGTCTTCGCGCCCTACGGCGACCACTGGCGGCTGCTCCGCCGGATCCTCATGATGGAGCTGCTCAGCGCGCGGCGAGTCAAGGCATTCCGACGGATCCGCGAGGAGGAGGCGGCGCGCCTGGTCTCGTCGCTTCAGGCGACCTCCGACGGTCGACTCGTCAACATCGGCGAGCGGCTGGAAGAGTTCGTGACAGACTCGGTGGTGCGTGCCATCTTTGGGGACAGGCTGCCCGATAGGGCCACGTTTCTGAGGATCGTCAAGCAAGGAATGGACCTGTCGTTGATTTTCGGCCTCCGGGACCTCTTCCCTTCGTCGTGGCTAGTTCGACTTGTGCCGCGCGGCAGCGGCGGCAAGGCGGAGCGGCACCGTCAGGAGGTGTTCAGCGTTATGGGCAGCATCCTCAAGAGTCACGAGGAGAGGAGGGCAGCCAGAGATGGAGATGCCGAGCACGAGCAGGACATGGTCCAAGTGTTACTCAGGATCCAAAAAGATGCCACTACGCGAGTCTCCCTAACCGACGGAGTCATAAGGGCACTCCTCATAGTAAGCTCTCTCTTGTCTCTCTTTCTCTTGTTACAACCAAGGCTTTATATTTAGGCCTGGTTATTATATATACCCATCTAAGAAACAACTCGTGCTATCTTATTAGTATAATTTATACGTCGCATATATCCTCTTCTCTAATAGTTTTACAGCCCTTTTTTTGATTGATATTACTTGCTTGTATCCCTCCCAACAGGATGTCTTTGGTGCAGCACTCGACACCAGCTACTACTCTACAATGGGCGATGGCTGAACTAATGGCGAACCCAAGGCTGATGCGGCGCGTGCAGTCCGAGGCAGATTGTGCTCTCGCAGGACAGGCTACAGTACAAGAGGCCGCACTAAAGAGCATGCAATACCTCCGGGCAGTTATTAAAGAGACCTTGCGACTACACCCTCCTGCCGTGCTCTTCCCTAGAATGTGTGTGGGAGACTGCAAGATTCAAGGATATGATGTACCACGAGGGATGATTGTGCTTACCAACACATGGGCAATCTCTAGGGACCCCAAGTATTGGGATGAGCCGGACAAGTTCATGCCAGAGAGGTTCGAAGGCGAGGGTGTTGCCGACTTGAGAGGCATGGACTTCGAGTTCACTCCTTTCGGTGTTGGGCGGCGGATTTGCCCTGGGATTGATTTTGCGTATGCAAACCTTGAGATTGCTTTGGCTAGCCTTCTTTACCATTTTAACTGGGAGCTGCCTCTCGGAGTTGAACCAGGCGAAGTGGACATGACAGAGGAGTTTGGAGTCACTGCTCGAAGGAAGGTCAACCTATTTGTGCGTCCAATTATTCGTGTTCCCCTTAGATGAATTACACTTGCAAAACCACATGCTCTTACTATAAGTAGCTCACATATGTGTACCTTATGTAATCATAATATGTATTTGTATCAAACCCCAAGAATACTCCTACGCACCCCGTAGTTTTATGTGGCAAAACGGCTGTCATAATGTCTTACATTTCCTTGAATACTTGTAGCTATTTGCTTCCATCTATAATGTCTTTATCTATGACAAAGGTTATTGTCACTAATGGTCAAATTATTTGTTCTCATGTATTCCCTAACAGTACACATCTACCATAGGGGATCATTTCAAGGAACTCGTTCATTGATCTCCCAACCACTGCATTAATATAATGCACACAACCCACGAAATTGACTATTATAACCTTTACCAAAAGAAATAAGGTAAACTCTTCTTTTATTTATTGTTTACTCGGGAAGTTCTTTTTTTGTTGGGAAGTTTACTTTTTTTGTATGGAAGGTTGCCTCGTTGTTGGGAAGTTCACCTTGTTGTGAAAGTTCACTTCTTTACAGTTTTGTTAGGATTTCATATTTTTTTGTCCAACTTCACCAGTCAATGTTATGCAGTTCAATGCATGCAGTTTAGATGGTTACCTCACCTCGAACTGTTCAGAAAAAATCGCAAAATAGTAATTTTGTAAGTGATAGATAATATTTATGAAAAATCAGTAATTTCATGCGAACGAGACAGAAAATTTTCTAAATTTGGTATTTGTAAATGCATTAGGGTGTCTGAGAAATAACTAGTTGATCATCAAATTGTTAGAGTTAAGTAAACCAAATCAAACCCTATCATGAACCCAAAAAAGTAGCAATGAGCTAGATTCAGAATTCTAGTAAGTAGATTGCTAAGTTGGCATGAACACAAAAATGGTTTATGGCAAACTTTTTAAATTTATTCATGAATAAATTTGTTAAATAAAATATAGATGTTGCTTATGGTGAACTAAATTCAAACTTATAATGAATGCAGACAAAAACTACCATGATACAGAAAGATCGACTAGGAAACAACTATTTCTCAAGCAACCAAAAATTAGCAAATCACTATCTACCCCACCTTCTAAGCTGATGGCAGCACTTACATTTAATTAGATCATTGATGGTATGCGTTGTTGCGCCAGTCCATTTTTCAATAATTTGATAAAAAAATTCATAAATGTTTGACACATGATCATGGGATAAACAATATCATAGGCAATAATATACTATTGGATCGGGCATTCGGTAGTCATTGAAAAAAACTAAAATGACACATATATTGGGGAGAAATCGAAAAGGTTTCAGTTTGTGATGGCTTGCAATGAGAAAGTAATAATGCTGGCGGTAAGCTAATTTAAATGTGGAGTGAAGGAGATATGCCCGTACTAATTCTAACATGACTCGGCGCGATAGTTTGGATTGTGTGCCTCTGTTTCTTAGAAATTAGGTGCTGAAGGAAATATGCCCTAGAGGCAATAATAAAGTTATTATTTTATATTTCCTTATTCATGATAAATGTTGATTATTCATGCTAGAATTGTATTAACCATAAACTTGATACATGTGTGAATACATAGACAAAACACTGTGTCCCTAGTATGCCTCTACTAGACTAGCTCGTTGAGCAAAGATGGTTAAGTTTCCTAGCCATGGACATGAGTTGTCATTTGATAAACGGGATCACATAATTAGTGGAATGATGTGATGGACAAGGCCCATCCGTTAGCTTAGCATAATGATCGTTCAGTTTTATTGCTACTGCTTTCTTCGTGTCAAATATATATTCCTCTGACTATGAGATTCTGCAACTCCCGGACACCGGAGGAATGCCTTGTGTGCTATCAAACTTCACAACATAACTAGGTGATTATAAAGATGCTCTACAGGTATGTCCGAAGGTGTTTGTTGGGTTGGCATAGATCGAGATTAGGATTTGTCACTCCGGGTATTGGAGAGGTATCTCTGGGCCCTCTCGGTAATGCACATCATATGAAGCCTTGCAAGCAATGTGACTAATGAGTTAGTTGCGGGATGAAGCACTACGGAACAAGTAAAGAGACTTGCCCGTAACGAGATTGAACTAGGTATGAAGATACCGACGATCGAATCTCGGGCAAGTAACATACCGATGACAAAGGGAATAACGTATGTTGACATTGCGGTTCGACCGATAAAGATCTTCATAGAATATGTGGGAACCAATATGAGCATCCAGGTTCCGCTATTGGTTATTGACCGGAGAGGTGTCTCATTCATGTCTACATAGTTCTCGAACCCGTAGGGTCCGCACGCTTAACGTTCGATGATGATATATATTATATGAGTTATGTGTTTTGGTGACCGAAGGTTTTTCAGAGTCCCGGATGAGATCACGGACATGACGAGGAGTCTCGAAATGGTCGAGAGGTAAAGATTGATACATTGGAAGGTTATACTCGGACACCGGAATGGTTCCGGAGTGGTTCGGGTATTTTTTGGAGTACCGAGGGATTACCGGAACCCCTCGGGGAAGTATTGGGCCTTAATGGGCCATAGGGGAGAGGAGAGGCGGGCCACGAGGAGGTGCCCCCCCATGGGGAGTCCGAATTGGACTAGGGGAGGGGGCGCGGCCCTCCTTTCCCTCTCCCTCTCCCTCTCTGTCCCTTTTCCCCTCCGCTGGAAGGAAGGGGGAGCCGACTAGGACTAGGAGTCCTAGTGAGACTCCCCCCACTAGGCGCACCCCATAGGGCCAGCCTCCTCCCCTCTCCTCCTTTATATATAGGGGCAGAGGCACCCCAAAGAACAATGGTTGTGTCTTAGCCGTGTGCGGTGCCCCCCTCCACCGTTTACTCCTCCGGTCATATTGTCATAGTGCTTAGGCGAAGCCCTGCGCTTATCACATCACCATCATCACCATGCCGTCATGCTGACGGAACTCGTCTACTCCATCGACACTCTGCTGGATCAAGAGTTCGAGGAACGTCGTCGAGCTGAACGTGTGCAGAACTCAGAGGTGCCGTACGTTGGGTACTTGATCAGTTGATTCGAAAATACGTTCGACTACATCAACCACGTTAAGTTAACGCTTCCGCTTTCGGTCTACGAGGGTACGTGGACACACTCTCCCCCTCTCCCTGCTATGCATCTCCTAGATAGATCTTGCGTGAGTGTAGGAATTTTTTTGAAATTGCATGCTACGTTTCCCAAAAGTGGCATCTGAGCCAGGTCTATGCGTAGATGATATGCACGAGTAGAACACAAAGATTTGTGGGCGGTGATCGTCATACTGCTTACCACCAATGTCTTATTTTGATTCGGCGGTATTGTTGGATGAAGCGGCCCGGACCAACCTCACATGACCGCGTTCATGAGACCGCTTCCACCGACAGACATGCAACTAGTTTTGCATAACGGTGGCTGGCGGGTGTCTGTTTCTCCAACTTTAGTTGAATCGAATTGGACTGCGGCCGGTCCTTGTGAAGGTTAAAACAGCAAACTTGATAAATCACCGTTGTGGTTTTGTGCCGTAGGTAAGTACGGTTCATTCTAGAAGCCCGTAGCAGCCATGTAAAACTTGCAACAAACAAAGTAGAGGACGTCTAACTTGTTTTTGCAGGGCATGTTGTGATGTGATATGGTCAAGACATGATGTGATATAAAGATGTTGTATGAGATGATCATGTTTTTCAAAAGTTATCGACAACTGACAGGAGCCATATGGTTGTCGCTTTATTGTATGAAATACAAACGCCATGTAATTGCTTTACTTTATCACTAAGCAGTAGCGATAGTCGTAGAGACAATAGTTGGCAAGACGACCACGACGCTACGATGGAGATCAAGGTGTCAAGCCGGTGACGATGGAGATCATGACGTTGCTTTGGTGATGGATATCAAAAGCACAAGATGATGATGGCCATATCATGTCATATTTGATTGCATGTGATGTTTATCTTTATGCATCTTATTTTGCTTAGTACGGCGGTAGCATTATAAGATGATCCCTTACTAAAATTTCAAGGTATAAATGGTCTCCCCAAGTATGCACCATTGCGAAAGTTCTTCGTGCAGAGACACCACATGATGATCGGGTGTGATAAGCTCTACGTTCAAAAATAACGGGTGCAAGCCAGTTTTGCACATGCGGAATGCTCGGGTTAAACTTGACGAGCCTAGCATATACAGATATGGCCTCGAAACACTGGAGACCTAAGGTCGAACGTGAATCATATAGTGGATATGATGAACATAGAGATGTTCACCATTGATGACTACTCCATCTCACATGATGATCAGATATGGTTTAGTTGATTTGGATCACGTATCATTTAGATGACTTGAGGGATGTCTATCTAAGTGGGAGTTGTTAAGTAATATGATTAATTAAACTTTAATTTATCATGAACTTAGTCCTGATAGTATTTGCAAATTATGTTGTAGATCAATAGCTCGTGTTGTAGCTCCCCTGTGTTTTTTGATATGTTCCTAGAGAAAACTGAGTTGAAAGATGATAGTAGCAATGATGCGGACTGGGTCCGTGATCTAAGGTTTATCCTCATTGCTGCACAGAAGTATTATGTCCTTGATGCACCGCTAGGTGACAAACCTATTGCAGGAGCAAATGCAGAAGTTATGAATGTTTGGCTAGCTCAATATGATGACTACTTGATAGTTTAGTGCACCATGCTTTACGGCTTACACTACAAAAAAAAGACACATCCATGACATTTTGGGCCGGATGAAAAAAATTTCTGTCATACATATGACACTTCTATGACGATAATTGAGACAAAACACGGTATCATCATAGATGTGGTGGGCTCCTACTTCTATGACAAAAAATCATGACAGAAAATGGGCTTTTTGTCCTGGGCGGGCCGGAGACGCAGCTGCATGACATTCTTTGAGCCGTCCATGACAGAAAAAACCATGGTAGAAGCGAGGGGGAGGAAAATTTCGGGGAGTTCCCGGTTACGGTGGGAGGTCGGGGGCCGAGCGATGCGCGTTTCTCTTGTACACGTATGCGCGTGTGTGCGAGGTGTTGGCTCTAACTGAACCCGAGCGAGGCGTTGGGCTCTAACTAAACCCGAGCGATTGCACTGCAGGCTACGCGTTACTGAACTCGAGCGATCGATCGATGGCTGTTAACTGAACCCGATCGAGCGATTCCTTCGCTACTGCTGCTAACTGAAGCCGATCGATTGGATGAACAGTGAGCGTTGCGGGGGGGGGGGGGGGGGGGGAAAAGGGGGGGGGGGGGGGGGGGGGGGGGGGTGGATGAACAGTGAGCGGTGGCGTTGCCTCTGGATGAACAGGACCCCGTGGTGTGGAGGGCTGGATGAACAGTAGATGGTGGAGGGGTGCCCATGGAGGGGTGGTTGAACAGGACCCCGTGGTGTGGAGGGCTGGATGAACATTAGATGGTGGAGGGTGCCCGTGGAGGGGTGGTTGAACAGGACCCCGTGGTGTGGAGGGCTGGATGAACAGTAGACAGTGGAGGGTGCCCGTGGAGGGGTGGTTGAACAGGACCCCATGGTGTTGAGGGCTGGCTGAACAGTAGACGGTGGAGGGGTGCCCGTGGAGGGGTGGTTGAACAGTAGCCGGTGTAGTCGCGCGCGGTGGAGGCTGGATGAACAGGAGCCCGTGGAGGCTAGAGGAGGTCGACGGTAGCCCGTGGAGGCTGGAGGAGGTCGACGGTGGAGATGAACAGTATCCCGTGGAGTCCCGTTTTGCGGTACGCCACACCCCTCCCGATGAACAGGACCCCGTTTCGACCGTAGCGCTCCAACACAAGTCCGTTTCGTCCGTTTTGCGGTACGCCACACCCCTGCCGATCAATAGGACCCCCATTTCGACCGTAGGAGGTCCGTTTCCTCCGTTTTGCGGTACGCCACACCCCTCCCGATCAACAGGACCCCCGTTTTGACCGTAGGAGGTCTGTTTCCTCCGTTTTGTGGTACGCCAGACCCCTCCCGATCAACAGGACCCCGTTCCGAACGTAGGAGGTCCGTTGCCTCCATTGTGCGGTACGCCAGGCCTCGTTTCCATTGCCTGTTCCGTCCAAGCCCTCCCGATGAACATGACCACGCATTCCGTTCTGACCCAGCCGGTTGGCTCCCACGCGTTTCGTTCCCTCCTGATGAACACGACGCATTCCGTTGCCTCCCCATGAACACGACGCATTCCGTTTCCTCCCCATGAACACGATGACGACGCTATTTCTCCGTTCCGACCCAGCCATGTACACGAGCCCTGGTCGTACGTATGCGCAAATAGGCGTTCGAGACCCCGCCCGTATGTACACATACGTGGCCATATTTTCTTTCTTGCACCCTGGCCGCTGTACGTATGTGTACATGCTACGTGCGCGCCTCTACTACGACACGTGCGCGCCTCTACATCGACCAGTATGTACGTACACGTTCGCGACCAGAATGACAACGCCACGTACGCTTCGACCAGGTGGGTCCCGGCTGTCAGGCACTTCCTTGCATGCGAAGATGTAGCTTGTGGGTCCCAGCAGTCAGGGGGCGAATCGTTTTTTTTCCCGGACGCACTTCCTTGCGTGCAAAGATGTAGCTGGTGGGTCCCAGCAGTCAGAGGGAAACGTTTTTTCGCGAAATACAGTGGCCCGTCCGGTGGGTCCCCGCTGTCAGGTGGAGGAATAATTATTTTGCGCGTAATAAGGAGGCACTTCCTTGCTGCGGCCGTGGACCCAGCTGTCAGCCTCTCCATGTACAGTCCAGGTCCGATGGAAGCTGTTCCTTGACCACGTTGACCACGCCGCACCGAGAGCACCAGTGCGGTGGACGACGGCGAGGCCTAGGAAGGGAACAACACGGAGGCAGGGAAGACGCGGCAGTTGTTTCCCACGTGGAGGGGAGTACGACTGTACGAGGGTTTACTGGTTCGTCTGCCGTCGCCGGAGAATAACAGCAGGTGTGGGTTAGTAGAGGGATGGCTAGGCCAGTGATGTGAGTATGGTGGGGCTGTGAGGCCTGCGCGGCAGCACAGCCGGCCGTGGGGAGGAGGGAGCAGGCAGTCCCACCGGTGCTTGTTTGAGCGGCTGAAGCAGGAAGAGCAGAGATTGAAGAAGCACGACGGCCATTGGATGGACATCCAACAGTCACTGCTTGTGCGTCAACCTTTTTTTAGGAAAGCCTCAAATCTGCGGAAAACAACATACAACCCATCTGCCATTATTTCTAATAATTTATAGCCCATTTCCTAATTCTTAAGGGTTTTTTGGAGCCCATATTCTTTTTGTTAGCATTTTTTGCTAACAAAAAGAATATGGGCTCCAAAAAAACCTTGAAATTATATGAAATTTTGCATATTTCGGTGCGGCCCGAACTGTTTTTAATCCCGAAGTTTCGACTCACATTCAAACTGATTTTAAAAATAAATGTATATCAATATAAAATCCAACAAATTCTCCACGCATAAAAATTAATGTAATTTAAAATCTCGAAATGAAAAAAAAGATATTTGAAATTATTGCCGGTTTGATGTGTTTTAAAAATGTACAGCCCATTTCTCATTACTAATGGGCCATTTTCTCGGCCAGCCGAATGAAAGCTCTCCTCGTCTTGAAAGATTTGCAGCCCAACAGGCCTGACAAAGCGACTTACTTGGCAAATCACAAAAAAATGGGCTGTGGCCGTGGACCCAGCTGTCAGCCTCTCCATGTACAGTACTCTTCCGATGGAAGTCGTTCCTTGACCATGTTGACCACGCCGCGTGGAGAGCACCACGGCGGTGGACGACGGTGAGGCCTAGGAAGGGGACGACGGGGAGCCGGGGAAGACGCAGCAGTGGAAGCCCGCGCGTAGAGGAGTACGAGGGTTCACTGGTTCGGCTGCGGAGTGCGGCTGCCGTCGCTGCAGGGCCTGGCCAGCGGTGGGAATAGTAGGGGGCGGTGAGGCCTCCGCGGCAGCACATCCGGCCATGGGAGGCAGGAGCATGCGGCACGACCGGCGCTGCTTTGGGCGGCTGGAGCAAGAAGACCAGAGGTTGAAGAAGCACTACGGCCGTTGGATGGACATCGTATGGTCACTGGAGCTAGAATCGTTCATATTGACTAAAGTTGACAAAGGCCCCCGTCCCAGTCAACTTAGTAGGCCCACAAGTCAGCCTCCCAACATGGTGGGTCCCAGCTAGCAGGGGGAGTATTCATTTTTTTGTGCGTAATAAGGAGGCACTTCCGGTGGGTCCGAGCTGACAGCGGGGGGAACTTTTTTTCGCGAAATACGGTGGCCCGTCCGGTGGGTCCCAGCAGTCAGGGGGGAAACGTTTTTTTTCGTGAAATAAGGTGGCCCGTCCGGTGGGTCCCTGTTGTCAGGTGGAGGAATAATTATTTTGCGCGTAATAAGGAGGCACTTCCTTGCGGCCGCCTGGACCCAGCTGTCAGCCTCCACGTACAGTACTCTTCCGATGGAAGTCGGTCGTTGACCACGTTGACCACACCGCGCCGAGAGCACCAGGGCGGTGGTCTGGACGACGGCGAGGCCTGGGAAGGGGACGACGCAGAGCCGGGGAAGACGCAGCCGTGGAAGCCCACGCGGAGAGGAGTACGAGGGTTCACTGGTTCGGCTGCGGTGTGAGGCTGCCGTCGCCGCAGAATAACAGGGGGTGAGGGTGAGTAGAGGGATGGCCTGGCCAGCGGTGGGAGTAGTACGGTGCGGTGAGGCCTTCGCGGCATCACAGCGGGCCACGGGAGGCAGGAGCACGCGACACGACCGGCGCTGCTTTGGGCGGCTGGAGCAAGAAGACCAGACAGTGGCGAGTCTACTAGGTGGGCTTCATCAGGCTTAAGCCTACCCTCCACAAACGTATTTCAGCTAACCATACCACTTAACAATTATTTTTTTGTTCTTTACATGCAAGAATCACAATGCAATTGCTAATTAGGCTTAGAACTTGATGTTTGAGCCTGCCCTTCATTTTCATGCTAGATTCGCCACTGAGACCAGAGGTTGAAGAAGCACTACGGCTGTTGGATGGACATCGTACGATCACTGCAGCTAGAATCGTTTATATTGACTAAGTTGACAAAGCCCTTGGTACGCGTCAACTTAGTAGGCCCACAGCTCGGATTTGGCAGAGAACATATAGCCCATTTGCGATTTGTAAGAATGTACATCCCATTTTTTATTCTAATGGAATTTACTACAGCCCATTTACAGTTTGTTAAAAGTACAACCCAACTTCTAGCTAGGACAACGATTAATAATTTCAAACAACCGCTCAAAACAGAATTCAAAAAAAATTCGCACATTTTGATGGGATCCGAAATATTTTTATCCAAAATTTCTAGTCAGGTTAAATATAATTTCAAAATAAAGTTGTATTACGTTAAAATCCAACGAAATATTGCGCGCACAACAAGTAATGAAATTAAAATTTTCAAATTCCAAAAATAATATATTTTTAAACTAATTACGTGTTTGGTGCATAGTTACTGCCCAGTTATTATAATTACATCCCATTTATTATTTCTTAAAGTCCATTTTCTTGTTAAGCCTAATGCATACCTCCTAGGAAAGTTTGCAGCCCAGCGGGGCGGAGAATAACAAGTTGACCCGGATATAGTGTACAACTGTCGGCCCAGTTGCATTGCTGATGTTGAAAAAAAGGCCTGTGTAGTACAATACAACATAACATGGTTACTCAGCCCACATTCAGTGATGCCGGAAAGGCCCAAACAAGGCTTGTGTACAAGTTTGTCACTGAGCTCAATTAATAACTTAAGAAAAAAGTTAGATTACAGTGGAACCTAATTAAAAGCTGTCACGAGCAAATAAATAATTCAACGGGTCCCACTTGTGCGTGTGCGTGTGTTTGTGTGTGTGGGAGAGAGATAGAGAGAGACACCCATCGGTCGATGCTCGTAAATACATCTTTCAGCCATATGCATTGCTGATGCTCAGTAAAAACTTATATAGTTGACACAATCATATAGAACATCATAGCGCACTGAACTTGCATACAAAAATTTCACGCAAGCGGCACAATCAGGATGGAAGCAGTGGATCGCTACGGGAAGGGCTATGTTGAAACCAACGAAGTCGTACATAACGGTTCATCATCTTATAAATGACGGGGAAATATCTTGAATGTTGTGCAAAGAAAACAGACAGACAACACAATAAGTTCTGCTAGAACATTCAGTTGTTACCTCAAATTAGAGCACATCCAGGCAGCCAGCCCTGCCTCTTCTCCCAAAGAAGCAGTGGCCTCTGCCGTGCGATGGAGTAGGCCCTGTGCCATCCATCGTTCCGAGCAACACGGGGAAAGTCCGACGTTGACTCCTGTAATGGACGTCGTCGACGGACCCTGGCACCAGCGGCGGCGGCAGGACTTCGATTGATGGATTGACCACTTCTTTGACATGCACGAACACTCGATACAGGTACATCCCTAACGTGGTCCGCGGCGGCCTTGGTGGCGACGAATAGTACAACCCCGGTTCCTGCACCGATATCTCAACACCAATCACCTTCGGTATGGTGGACGACTTCTTCATCCATGCCATAACCGTCAGAGCCCAGCTGTCTGGAGGAACAAACATACTTACGAGCTCACCTCCAAGGTCGTTGATAAGCTCATTCATGGACTCGCTATTCCAAGCACGTCGAGGCATGCCGTGGAAGGTAAACTTTGTTAAAAACTCAAACTCAGAGGGCACCGAGCCCCATCCTAGGTGCCACCGATCAAAGCTCACCAGCGTGCCATCGCAGAACAAACGCCGGGAAGATTCGAACACACAACTGCAGTCAAAAGTTGTCCGGAACCTGACGAAGAAATCAGCCGGTGGCGGACAGACTTCGATGAGCAAGTCACTTATTTGGATGCCGTGCGCAATGCCAAGAGCTTTGACAAGGTCGTCTGGCGAGACGGGAGGCCGGTCGCCGTTGATGGTTACCATCAGTACTTTGCCGGCAAACTGGTCGTCAAGCGCCGCCATGCCACTATTGAGCGACAGCACGCAACGACCGAAGGCAGGACGGACCTCAGGATCTCCGGCTCGGAGATCCGCGTTGACCGGCGACATGATAGTGCGCTTGAGTACAGGGAGTACAGGAGGGGGATTTGGGGGAACTGGAGTAGGAATCGAGATTCCAGAGGTGGGGGAGGAGCAGGAGATTGGGGATGAAAAGGTAGCATGAATTTCGAGCACGCGCCAATATGCTCTCGGCGTGCAAGCGCACGAAAACACCGGTGGCGCCCACATGTTGGCCTAAGAGTCCTTATTCTTTCTTTTTTGGAGAGCCCGACCTTTTTTTTCAGGATCTTTTGAGAGCCCGGCCTGAGAGTCATAATTGACATGTTTGGCATTGCGTTACTACTCGGCCCATATTCAATGACACCTCACTAGCCCAAACAAGTGTACATCATGGAAAAGACATTGAGCTCAAATTATATAACTTGAAAAAAGGAGATATACTCTGAACACTGGAGAATGGTGATGCCCTCATTTAGCCCACCAGTAGTTCAAGACAATAAACAGTTCGGAACAACGATATATACAACATTCAAACACTGACTAGTGACTACTACTGACATAAACATCAAGACATGATAGTTCATAAGAAGTCTTGCTACACCACCAAAACGCACCCATCTGCAGCGCTCAGACTCTCGTGATCCAGACGAGAATGACATTCTAAATAGAAGCAACTATTACATAGTAAGAGTGACATAGACGAGGATGACCAAATGACAAGGAATATGCATAACAAAAGAAAGAACTACCCATCCAGAACCAGCAGCAAAGACAACAAAGTCATTCGAAGAGATGATCCAACACCATCATAATTTGTAGCCTTGCTTCAGCGACCAGTGATCCGGAGACACTAGTACTCCACCCTTTTGATGCAACAGCCCAATTACCTATCAACCTGAAGGCTTGAACCACATCACTGCCTGTCGTAATTGAGACATCCAAGGATCAAAGTTAATCCAGATGCCTTTGTCATTCTCACCTTCTTTTGGCTACAGGCTGTATCGTTGAAAATCAGGGGAGTTTGCTCCCGAACTCCTAGGGCTCACCGTGTAGACACAGTTTTCCATAGCAAACAGAGCCTCTCTGCCATCAATGTCCTTGCCAACGGTGATCTCCTGGTTAATCAGATAATTGAGTCTGAGAAATAGAGAGTGTGAACCAAGGCTGTTTACCCGCCTCCAACTAAAAAATCCTAAAGGCCCCAACAAGCTGGTATCCTGCTCATAGACGTAACAGCCACTGTCCGGATACTCACGTATTACACGGTGCTTGTATACAGTGGGGTTTTTGCAATATAACTTTTCCGGCTCATGTGTCCGAATGATCATCAGTCTTTTGCCGTCGTCTGATCGAGCGAGGAACCAGTTGTGCTTCCCTCTTTTTGGCAAAGGTGGTGTGATTACAAAGGACAGTAATTGTAGGGACACTGCATCATATCAAAAAGGACAGGCACTGTTAATGTAAGATCAGCATTGTTCAGAGTATGAGTAGGATAATGCAAGAAACAGCATTGATATGTCCCTGTTGGAACTGGGAGGAAAATACAGGGAAATGTATACTGGGTTCGAAAATATAGAAGTGCCATGCATGGTTATACTCATGTTATCTCGCAATCGATTCTTCACAGGAAACTACCATGTCATGCATGTTATGTAATCATGTTCTGTCCTCACAAACAAATTCTTCAAGGTAACTAATAGACCATGCATTGTTATACACTCGTGTTCTGTGGGCAAATATTTTGTGAGGATATTATTCTAGCCATTGATTGCTGAAGGGCGAATATAGGTATGTACACATGGTAAGCATTGCAGCATTTCACTACTTCCAAATATAGAGTTCTCCATATGCACATTTACTTCCCTAATGTATGGTTAGATGAAACCAACAGTGTGGTGCATGTTTCTACATCATCAAAATGAGGAAACTAACATGGCCATTGATACACACTCATATTTAGTAGTAGTATATAGATTACTGTAAAATAAGGATAATATCCATATATTCCTAACCGTTTGATTATTCAGGGTACAAATTGGCTGTAATGACATGTTCACAATCGCATGAATTAACTCATTCCAAATATAGCTGATTTGCGGCGTCTCTAATACATTGCCATAGTTCTACTCAAATTCTGCTCAAACAGGGATATGCCAATCTTCACAAAAAGTTCAAACAGTGTCATGGCGTCATCATTAACATGAGACGGAAACAACTTACATGCGCCGTCCCAGCAATACGTGGTGCCATCTGCTTTGTCGATCGCGTAGATGATGCCATTGTGTTCAATAGCATTACAGAAGTGTGTATCAGCTTTGACGATGATCCACTTCGAGCTGAGTTGCCTCCAGCTAAAGAAGGCATCGGCGTAAAGATAGGCGAGTCCACGGTCGAACAAGGCAATTAGCTTGAAGTCTGCGTAATTCGCATGTCGTCTGGGCACTTGGCAGATTACAATCTTCTGCAAAACAAGGTCCATCCAACTGACGTGGTAATCTAGATGACTTGGACCGCGATGGTAATACTCTATATAATCCAACGGAGGAAGGATAATCTCATGGGAGGTCTGGAAGTTCACGAGCACCAACTTTTTACCGTCTTCTCTGAAGGCAGCCATCCAATGGGAGTTCATGCCGACCCAGTACATACCTGCCAAGAAGTTTCGGGCGATGGTGATCGGATCGATGTCGAGGGAAATGATGTACGGCGACCCACTACATACCTGCAAAGAAGTTTCAGATAATGGAGATCGGATTGAAGTCGAGGGGCATCATGTACGCCTCTGTATCATGGTGAGCCAATCTGGCAAGACCAGATAGCAGCAAGCAGGGTGTCTTGAAAAGCTTAGGCCTCGCTTCGATGATGGCCATGTGCATGTCCCTCAAGCATGCAGCCAGCCGCAGGGCGCTCAACATATCCATACACGAACAACAGAGGTCGAGGATGTCACTGGGGAGATTGCTCCAATCGCGGCTCATATGGATGTTGCGCGGTTTGCGTTCGGCCATGGTGGAGTTTGGAAGGTGGGGGTTTTGGGGGGCTTGATTTACGGGGGAGAAGGATGTGGGTGCTGGAGTGGCTAGCAAGGGAATAGTGGTACTGGGGGAGGCGAGTGAGGCGACGGTACACGGGGGCACAGTGAGATGGAGACGGAGACGGAGAAGGAGATGAAGATGGAGTGGTGCTATGGGAGCGGAGAGGGAGACGAGGTGAGGCGCCAATGTGCTGTACAGCGGCGATGACAGACTGCACAGTGCACAGGGTGAGGCTGACTTTGGTAACCCAAACACGCCGCCTGGACTAGTGTCAGGCGCAGGGTGTTGTCACTTCACTGTGAGGACCGGATGAATAGTATTTTGACCATCAAGTGTACCATGGTTGTACTACTACTACTACTAGTAGGAACATGAGTACTCCACTATTGTATAGCGGAAATAGGTCTCCCGTGCTAGCATGCCTATTCACTTCATCGTTCAGGTATCATCCATATTGCGAGCAGAACCAAATTCTCGTGCATGCCCAATCAACGCCCTGCCGCGATGCATGCAGTGGTCGTTCTGGTGCATCAAGGACGGCATGCAGATCGTTCCACACTTGAGAAGAGGAAAAATGGAAAGGTAGAACGTGGCAGCAGAGGAAGAGAACACTAGCTAACGAGGCTGGGAGGGGATCGAGCAGGAAGTTAATGCTCCACGCCTAAAGGTTTTCGGAAAACCTGATTTTCATAAGGTGACTTATACTCACCTAAACGGAGGGAGTATTCCTTAACCAGAGAATGTTGTGTCTCCCACTCATGCGCTCAAAAAAAAGCTACGACACATTTTTTTTATCTGTTTGCATAGGTCCCACCTATCAGGAAGGATGGGCACGTACACGAACAGGTACGACTCATCAGTCTACCCACATAGCCTTTTCGTTTAGTCTACCTAGCCGTCTAATCAATTGCCTGCACGCCACTTCTCCCATTTACTTCTCCATCGGGAACCGATTCTCCTCAGCTTCTTCACCTCCCCTTCATCTTCATTTGCATCCAAACCCCACTGTGTTCACATTGTTTTAACCTCTTTAAATAATCATCTACTACTTCAGTTAGACTAGCCATCTAATCCCAATTCTCCAAACCATAGCTCTCCGTTCCAGCGGTTCCAAATGGTGAAAGAGATCGAGATGCAGGTTTTTAGCGTCCAACATGTCCTCGTCGAAGGCTCGATGCGCATAGTTTCCACCGTCACCGTCCACCCAAGGGTTGTTCGGCAGTGGATCAACAATGTATCCAACTCCCTCGAAAAGGTAGAGACGAGGGTCATCGGTCTCGACGCAGAGTACACGGAGCGTGCCCCTGGGAAGATCCAGCGCGCCGCTGTCCTTCAGCTGTGCCTCGAAGATGATGTTTTGGTGTACCACATCATACACTCGCCCTCCATACCAGGTGTGCTTCATGATTTCTTGTCTCGGGAGGACGTATACTTCTGTGGGGCAGCCATCGAAGGGGACAAACAGAAGTTGGAGCCGTACAACCTTGATTTGAAAATCATCGCTGACCTACAAACCAGAATCAAAATTCCTATAGAAGATTGTGATAAACAGACACCATCCCTATTCGACGTAGCAAATTTTGTGCTCGGTACAAATCTTCAGAAGGGTGACGAGACGGTGGCATTAAGGTCGTCTGGATGGGAGAATTATCCCTTGACGTACGAGCGGATAAAATATGCTGCCCTCGATGCCCGTGTGAGTTTCGAGATAGTTTCAAGGTCCAAAGAGCTTGTTGCGAAGCCGTCTCCCACAGAGAATGAGAACAAGAAGAAGAAGAAGAAGAAGAAGAAGAGGCTGCACCAGTAGGAGGGCATTATGGATGGATGAACTATTTCCTCTCTTGTAAAAAAATTATTCCCTCTCTGTGTATATTGATAAAGATGGACTATTTCGATGGTGTGCATGTCTTTGGAATAGAGTAGTAGCGTGGGTCCGCTTGACTATAAGGAACTATTTATCCGCATATATAGCTTTCTCTGCTACTCCTTCCAGTGATCGGTATGCAATGCATGTGTCCGTAGACATGACAGCTTGTCCATGGAAGTTCAACTACGGCGACCATCACGTTTCATCTCGCGATTCCCACGACGCCTCTCCAACCCACGGCACCACGCCCCCTGACGTGCACCTCACCCCTCTCGGTCGCACCACCCCTCTGCCTTTGTGTGCATGACATGTGGGCCACCTAAAATGCGGCGAGCATCAAGTTTCTACCACAGCCACACGCGATTCCCACGACGCTGCTCGAACCCATGACACCACACGTCCCTCGACCTGCGGCTCACCCCTCTTGGCCCCACTGCCCCTCTGCCTTCGGGAGCATTACATGTGTACCAGTCACCTATCGGGTCCACATGCTATTGACTCAAAGGTAGGTGTAGTAAGGCGCTGAAGCTCAGTCCCGACGGCCCTGAGAGGGAAATGTAACTCTGGCTTGTGGTGCTCCCGCAGCACGAACTCGTGCCAAACTCGAGATTTGTTTCTTTACTATACATGCACGCAACGATTTAATGGACATTGTAATCTCAACATGTGATGGGGAGCTCTAAATTTGAATTTGAAACTTATAAAACGAAAATATTCAAAACAAATAAACTGGGAGAGGGGGAGTATATCGTAGGATGTGTCCCATACAAAATAAGTCCCCTGGTTTGTCACTGCGAAGATGCGGTTAGAAAGGAGCACAGCGTCTTCCTACTCGTACGGCAACAAATTGGCCGCAGACAGCATGGTCCGCCTTTGACTGCCATGTGCAAGGTTCGTGCTATCTTATTCAATCTCACCGTGGTTCCATCGTACCAATTCATGTTGTGGCCCGTTGCATGGATGATCCCAATGTTGGACAAAGGTTCTATGGGAACGGTGTCACCATTGTAAATGTTGTGCAAATTGATGTTGGTACCCTCCCGTACATATGCAAGCCAATCTCCACTCGCACCGAGCCTAACCTATGAAACAGTGGGCAGGGGGAGAATTAGGAAATGGACATGGAAGTAGTCTTTAGAATGCATTTACTACGTGATCAAACTCATCTTACCTGCTCGTCGGAGGAAATCCAAGTGCCCCTCAACGTCGGCATCTCAAGGGGCGTCAACTTGCAACTACGGCCACGCCGCGCTGGAGAGACCCCCAAGGAAACATCGTGCGTTCCATGGAACATCAAGATGCATTTGTATGAGTAGTTTATCTTGTGAGAGAAAAGGATGAACGAGGGAAGGCCTCTAGAGATAGAGATGGACACTACTACTACCAATGTGCTGGCCCATGCGTTGCAATGGATCCAAAGTAGTAGAATAATACTTGTTCACGTGCTTGAAATATAAACACTCTAGTTTTGATATACATGTGTCAGCAGACATGATAGCTTGTCCATGGAAGTTGAACCACGACGACCATCACGTTTCTTGTTTCTACCACTTCCACACCCACACGCGATTCCCACGACGCCGCTCCAACCCACGGCACGACGTCCCCCGACATGGACATGGATACCCCCGACGTGCCCCTCATCCCTCTCGGCCCCACCGCTCCTCTGCCTTCGTGTGCATGACATGCGGGCCAGCTGTACTGCGGCGACCATCAACTTTCTACCACAGACACACCCGATTGGACGCGTTTTGCCTGCTCCGCTGCCGTGCTCCGATCCGTACTCCCGCACCATCGAATTTTCATCCAGCGGCTGTGACACATTTCGTCCCAGGCATCAATCCTCAGCTGGAGTACTTATGTACTACAGGTAGTACCTGCCGGTGTGGCCATCTACGCCTCGTAACGCCCCGACGCCCAACTGTGGCACCCTCGCCACGGCCACGCCACCACTGGCCGGTTCATCTCGAACGAGTCGCGAACCGCGCCACCACCATGAGAATGACATGTGGGCCAGCCGCATTTAAGGTCCGCATGTCATTGACTCATAGGCCGAGCACTAAGCCACTGAAGTTCGGTCCCGTGGGCCCCGAGAGGGAAATGTAACTCCTGCGGCAGGCCTTGTGGTGCTCCCGCAGTACTAGCTCGTGCCAAAACTGGAATTTGTTTCTTACTACTACCAACTAGTACTAGTAAGGTACACATGCATTGCATGCATGAGATTCTGGTGGTTTGTGCATTATGGTTCTACATGTGGAGTTTTCTGGATTCTAACATGTGGCAAAATCTGGTGGAATGTAAGGTTAGGCAAGTTTGATTAACTTAGGTGAGTGTTTGGTTCAAGCCACACCTTAGGCAAGCCACACTAAGGCCCCACATGACATACACACAAAAAATGTGGCAAGATTCACTTAGGCTTGCCAACTTGTGGCTCTCATTTTGAAGAACTAATATAACTTTGCCTAAGCTTAGTTGTGGCAAAGTTAGTCATGAATTAAGTTCAACCATGGAGTCTTCTGGATTATACATGTGGCAGAATCTGGTGGATGATATCCAACGGCCAGTAGTGCTCGGATTTGCCATCTTTGTACCGTCGGATTGGCTTCATCCAACGACCAACTTTCAAAGTTTTTCACACACTATATAGGGGGTATAGATATAGATGTGCCGGTCCGTTGCAATGGATCCAAAGTATATCTATTTAGTGGAGTGCACTCTAAACACATTATCTATTTATTTTTCTCTAACCTTCCGTAGCCATGCAACCAAGCCACATAAGCTTCATGGGTGCCCCCCACATCATATTATTCATACTACGTTGATTGAAAAAAGATAAATCACCCAAAACAAGATCTTCCCGTTTTTTGTTCCTACGATGTTGTGCCGTGCACGTACGTACTAGTTGTATAGTAGTAGTACTAGTAGTATAGTACGTATTAGGGCAATCTTCAATGGTTGTAAGATAGTTGTTGGTAGACTTTGCCACATAGGATTTTTGATGATGTGTCATATAATAAATGTGGAAAGAGAGAAAGGTTGTATGTACATGAACCAACACTCTTGCACAAGCTCCAATGTAGAATGAGAGAGCACCTTATTTATTATCTCATATTCTATTGGGCAAACAAAATACAACCTATTGGAGTTGTTGTATGTTAAGGTGTTGGTTGATGACATGGCTTATTTTACCAACAAGCTAACATACAAACTGTTGGACATGCCCTTAGGCTGGTCGTAATGGTAGTATCATAGGTAGTATCATGCATGCCAACTAGGCAAATTTGATGAGGTGGAATAGAATTAAATGAAGAAAGAGAGGGTTGAGTATCATATCATGATTCCGTATCATATTAAATGATGTGCTACTATGTGTCATGCATGGCAATAAATGAAGTTAGCTATGATACTAACTTATGATACTATGCACTATTGATATAGTATCATACACTAGTATCATATGCATGATACTAGTATATGATACTCGCCATTACGACTAGCCTTAGGAGTACAAACTTGGTACTAGTAGGAGTAGTACTAGTACGGAATGCTCCTACTCTATCAACGAGCCCCATTTGACACCAAATTTCTTGGCTTCCGTGCTACAGCTAGATCTTCCCCTCGTTTATGTTTTCCAACTCGGTGGCGGGCGGGGTGTCGGTTTTCTCAACGGCGGTCCCACATGAAAGTGAAAATGCTAGGCAACACACCTTCCCTAAGCTATGTGTCGTGCCGGACGGGCCGTGGAGTACTCCCGATTCCCAAGCGTGTGGGGGTGCGACGGGAACGCGGCAGGCCTTTTCCTTTTACTAGCAATGTGCCCATGCATTGCGACGGATCCAAAGTAGTAGAATAGGAGTAGTATTTGTTCACAAACTTGAAAGAAATAACTATTGTTTTGATATACTCCTAATATATTACTCCCTCCGTACCTAAATATTTGTCTTTTGTGATATTTCAAATGGACTATCACATACGGATTATATAGACATATTCTAGTGTTTCTAGCAAGATGCCCGCGCGTTGCACGAAGTTGATGGAAAAGGTAAGCACAACTTATAAATTGACGGATGGAGTACTAGTTACAGTGATGCATATAATTAAGCAAAGGGATCGCACATGTCGGTATTGACTGGAACGAGAATGCAACAGCACAATAAGAATTAAGGCCACGATGATGCGATCACAGTGGTGGTTACAGAAGGCAAGAAGAAAGATGGATCCATGAATGTACGACCTCCTCCTCCTCAACTTAGTGCGCCGGGCCACCGACCGGCGGTAAGGAGCGGCGGCTTTTGTGGCGAGGTCGAGGTGCTTCTCAGCAAAGGCATCCAAGGCTTCCAGCCGGTTGAGGAAGGCCAACGTCGCAGCATCCTCACTGGCCTTGTAGATACCTATGTACACGATTTGCTCGTACACATGGATGTGTAGGTCGACGAATTCTTGCAGGGCGAGGCGCCTCGCCGCGAGCGCGACCTCCAGGTGGACATTCTTTGTGGCGTCGGCGGGCAGTCGCAGGGCCACCAGTGCTTGAAAGAGGTTCCGTCCATGGAGGCCGATTAGGGTGGCACGCAATGAGGAGCCCGGGCGCGCGGGCTGGAGGAGTACGGCGATGTCGTCCGCGAGCTTCTTGAGGACGGTGAACTTGTTGCTGGTGGCAACGATCATCTGGTCCAACTGAGAGTCGTAGCTGGCATCGACGGCGGCCATCCACCAGCCGGTCTCCAACACCGTCTGGAGACGATCCTCGGCGCCATGCCGCAGGCCGGCGTTGTGGACCATCTGGCGCAGCCGCTGGCCGCTCACGCGCATCACCGCCATGGGTCTGGAGTGAGCTCTTTTGTGCTTAGTGTAGGTGCTTAGGCAAATGCTTAGGTGCGTACGATGTGGTGGATGCATTGGAATGGAGGGGCGCCTTTATATGAGGGCAAACTGCGTTGCACTCACATCGTGCAGCCTCTTTTCCCGGACCTCCTCCCATTACTTCCCTCATGCATTAATTGAAGGAGGATGCATTGGCCGTTCAACATATCGGGAACCGCTACTCCCTCCCTCGTCTGCATTAAAGCCGTATCGGGAACTGCGTCGCCTGCTGTCAAATCGAATACTCCCTCCGTGTAGGTGAGTATTAAGTCATATTACGAAAACCAGCACAGAGGCGTGGTGCATTAACTCTCACATTGTTTCTTATTTTTTGACATAAATAGAGGAATCAACCAATAAGAGATGTGGGGCTTGTATGCTTTTAATGACTTGAGACTATCAAACATGACATGCAGTGGTCAGTTCGTTGCACAAGAACAAATACAACCCACGTCGGCACACACGCATTTTATAGCATCACATCCAATGGCTATAAAATATGAGTGAGACCAAATTATATCTCATCTAGATGAGTTCTAGCAACATTGTATAAATAATACTTAGTACTCCTGTGCCATGTATCATATATTAGTATCATGTAGTACTTTATTTATTGCCATGTATGACACATAGTACTCAACTCTCTCTCTTTCTTCATTTAATTCTATTACAACCAGCCTTAGCAAATAATAAACATTAAGTTCTCTCGTTTTCCTATCCACCTTGGTCACCTAGACGGAGGGAGTATACTAAGCGGGCTTTTCCTGCACGGTAGGCGGGGCAGTTCCTCCTAGTCGGTTCGACAGAGACGCGAGAAGGCGAGGGAGTAGGCTGCTGCAAACGTAGGGTTGTGTGATTTGACATCGAGTTACTGCTGGACAGGTGGGTCCCCGTGATTTGACTTGCCATTATCATCTTAACTGCGGCGCTATGACCGGCGTGAGTCTCCCGATTCCTGACCACCTCCATACAGGTGCCTCTCCCAATGCTCCACCATGTAGCAGAGGCTTGCTCTTGCATGAGGCTGGTCATAGTGGGAGTAACTAAGGGAGTAACATAGATGCCACACAAGCAAAAATGATGAGGTGGCAAGTAGTTAATGAGGGGAGAGGCAAACGGTGCTAAGCGCGTGTACCTAGGTGAAAAGACAATTTTGAGTCTATAGCTAATTAAATGAAGCAAACTTAGCAACACCATTTCATTGGAAGAGGTCACTCCTTGGCAAATGCAATAAATACTAGTACTCCCTGTGTCCCATAATATAAGAACGTTTTTGGCACTACACTAGTGTCAAAAACATTCTTATATTATCGGACGGAGCCACGGAGGGAGTACGAAGAAAGAGATTGAGATAAGTAAAAAAATACACTTATAGCCAACCTTATAGCCAACCTGGTTGTAGTATGAGTGACTAAGTGATGACTATGTATGACATGCCAACATCAGATAGCCTAACGCACCGTGTTAAATCTCCAAGGGCATGACCGCGTGTGCGACGCGACGGTCGTGGTAGGCGCGACCATGATACGGGCTGCTGGCAGTCCTTGGATCTGAGATCAAACGGTCGCATGCTAAGTTGCTGAAAATTTGCAGAATAACCCTCCAGGATAGGATATTCACCCATAGGTCTAGAATCACGCCATGCAACCGTTCGATCTCAGATCCAAGGGCTCTCGGAAGCCCGTATCATGGGAGAACGGAAAGCCACTACCCTGCCGTTCGCACGCTGGCAGTTCGCTCCTACTCGTCCCCGCACGTCCTTTAATACTATGGTGGTTCGCTCCTAGTCGTCCCGTCATTCACATTACGGCAGTTCCACTAATCCTAACCCTCCTCCCAAATCCATGGCGTCCCAAATCTCCACGGTCGGCGGTGAGTACAAGGTTAGAACCATCACCGGCGATGAGTTCGACGTCATCTACACCCGTTCTTCCACGACGGTGAAAGGATGCCTTTCTCGCTTCAGACGCTTGTCCGAAGACTCAGATGATGAGTGGGTCGCTGGGCTAGATGTTGAGTACACCACAGTCCTGGGACGAGAGAAGGATCTAAAGGACGAAGAGAGGAAGAAGCCCGTCGTGATCCAGGTTTGCGTGCATGACTTATGCTTGGTCTACCAGATAAGCCATGCCGACGTTGAGTGCCAGGATTTTAAGGACTTCCTCGAGAGCAACCTAGTCAAATTCGTTACTGTAGACTTTGGTAACGACAAAGAAGTCCTGGGTTGGATAGGCCTCGTTGTAGGCAACACCTGCGACCTCCAGAAGAATCGGCTGGTGTCCTCTCATCAGCCTTCAATGCTAACCCTGGCAGGAGCCATGGTTCATCCTTCGTACGGTAAACTAGAGAAACCTCCATACACGTTTCATCGTTATGCATGGCAGCGGAATGTACTAGATATAGACCACATCCACTATGCTTCAATGGATGGCTACCTTTGTTTCAATGTCTACAAGGGTTGGATGAAGAGCAACAGCCAAGTGTGCGGTTCAAGCAAAGAAGTATCGGCCAAGAGGAAGAGGGACAAGGACGAAGTCGAGGACGTGGACGAGGACTCCGAGTAAGGTGGCAGTGTCATTGCTCATGGTGGTTCTAATGCAGTGTCTACCGGAATAGTTGCAAAGTTTAATTTCAGGCGTGCTTAATTTAATTTGAGGGGTGTGTTGTGCTGAGCCCCCAGCAGAACTATGTTATGTTTCTTCTAGTTACTTTAACTCTTCAGTACGTACATACTAGTATTTCTTACATTTCATCTTTTAGTTGGTATAGTACTAACACTCGTTTCTTCACATTATATACGTACAATATATATGGCCAACATCATATAGCCAGCAGTTTAGTTGTCAAAGAATTTTAGGGTGCTTAGTTTTGTCAAAGAATTCCAGGGTGCTTAGTTTTATTTGAGGGGTGGGTTGTGCACTTGTGCTGGACACCATTACTGTGACAAGCCTTTTTAATAGTACTATATGCATAATTTGGCGACGAGCTCTCTCTATATGTACCACCTTTTTTTTAATTTCAAGTTTTGCTCCATGGCGCAATCCATCGATACTACTACTGTACAAAAGTGGACTATATACATTATTTAAAAGGCTAGAGGGCGGGGCAGTCTAGCTCGGTCGGTTTCACGAGAGGCGAGGGCCTTTGTGATTTGATGGCTCATTACTGCTGTCAAATCGAATAGTACTGCGCCGCCCACTGCACGCCCGGCGCCTCCATTAAACCCCTCCGTTAAACCCGCATGCAAACCGAGAATCCTACTCCGGCCACACGTCCGTTCATGAGCGGGCCGGAATTAAACGCAACACCGGCCGACCTCCTCCCGTCCGCCCTCAGTTTAAACGAGGCCAGACGCCGGCTAAGCTAGACTATGCTTTGGTGCCTTAAGGCACCTGCCTTTGTGTCCATGATGTGTGGGCCCAATAGGTGGCTGGCCCACATGTCAGTGACGCAAAGGCAGGTGCCTTTAAGGCACCGAAGCTGCGTCCGGCCAAGCTCCTACTGTCCGCCCTCTATTTACACGAGGCCAGACAGACAGCGGGCAAGAATCGCACCCCTCCGCCGCTCCCCCATCTCCTCCTTCACCATTTTCTCCACTCTTCTGATGGCTTCCGATGACCCGTTCTCCGGCATATTACCTGGCTGGGTGGCCCGCCGAGCCCTCCGGATACGGGCGAGGCCGCTAGGTGCTTCACCAACCTCGCTTGGCCCGATGGAGCCAGTTGCCGCCCAAGCAGGCGTGTGGTTCAGCAACTCGCCGCTCCAGTTCAGCTCGACGAGGAGTGGCGAGTTGCTCCACGCCGGCACGGCGACGAGCATGCCGGTACGGGCGCCGTCGTTGCCGCGTCGTACCGCGGCACCAGTGTCTACGGTGGCCGCGCTTCCCGTGTCTGTGGGCGCGCCTCCCGTGCCTGCGGCAGCGCCATGCAGGCAGAGACAGAAGCGGGGTGCGTGGAGAGCGACGAGTCGGTGGCCAGCTTCTTCGTGTCCGCCGCCATCATCGAGGAGAAGTAGAACACGGGAGGCCGCCGCCACTTGGGACCCATGAAGGCCACCGCCGAGGCGACGACCGCGGATTCAGGTGGTTTCTTTGCTGCTTCGTCTCTTCCGAGGACCTTCGTTGACCCCGCAAGTGTCTGACGGACATGAGGAAGACAAAGGGATCCGTGGGCGGCCACTTAGAACTAAAATAAGTCTAGATACATCCATTTCCAGGACAAGTATTTCCGGACGGAGGGAGTATTAATTATACAAGAGAGCCGGATTGGCACCTCTTAGTTCATGTAAATGTAATGAAATCCATCATGTTTATATGAAGATCCGGCTTTTTTATACGAAATCCTTCATGATTATATGAAATCAGTCCGCGTTTGTACGAATTTCATCTGGTTGGTTAGAGTTGTAAAAATGTATGCCGCTGGCGTTTGATGTCGTCCTCCGTGGAAGGAAGCGGGAGGAAATTTGCCGGCTGCCGTTGGAGATGCTCTTTATGCTGGAAATAATAGAGTGATATCCAATCCATTTGAGTTAATTGCCTGTATGATTGTCCCTCTATAAAAAGTTAATTGCATGTACAGTGTACACGTGACTTGCAGGGTGGCTACAGCTTCGTACAGAAAGTTAAAAAGAAACAAGTCCATCCTTAATGTTGTATTCTAAGTACTCTGTGGATTCCACTGTCAGTACAGTAGCGAAAGAAGTATATATTAAATAAGTAGAGTAATATATAATATAAAAATCTAAAGTTAAAAGACAGAATTCGAACTCATATCATCGCGTTGCGAGCATCCAGCGCTAACCAGCCCAGCACATTTTTGTTGTAGACCATGGTGGAGATATATCTCCATGCTACTCTTATATATACTCCATTCATTCCTAAATATTTGTCTTTTTCAGATTTGAAATGGACTACCACATACGGATGTGTATGTAGACATATTTTAGAGTGTAGATTCACTCATTTTGCTCCGTATGTCTTTTCAGGAAGGGGTCAGATTTGTCCTTGATTTATTTATGAGGTATCCAGATGGCACTGCACTGCCAAGAAAAGAGGGTAACATCAAAATTATGGACTACTTTTTTGAGTATGTTGGTAAGATCCGGTCATAGTCACTTGTTGAAATCTCTAAAAAGACAAATACTCCCTCCGTCCGGAAATACTTGTCATCAAAATGGATAAAAGGGAATGTATGTAGACGTATTTTAGTTTTAGATACATCTCTTTTTATCCATTTTGATGACAAGTATTTTCGGACGGAGGGAGTAGAAAACAGAGTTGGTGATGATGGTGTGCGTGCCATCCTGCAATATAGGCCGTCGTATTTATATCTAACGGATAGGAAAGAAACTACGGAAATTTTGCAAAAATGTACCCACACGTCTCTCCACGTTCGCAAATAAGGCCTTCCCTCGTTCAGCCTTTTCTCTCACAAGATAAACTACTCATACAAATGCATCTTGATGTTCCGTGCAACGCACGGGCAGCTAGCTAATTTCTTTTAAAATAGTTGCTGCGATAATTGGGTTGAAGTGATATATTTTATGTCTGCCCCGAATGATTTCAGATTCACTAGTAGTAACAAAGAAAAGGTTGCCTTGTTAATTAACAGAAAACAAGGTGAAAACTATCACATGAGGCCGGTAAAAACAAGGCACACTGGGTTCAGCGTCATCGTCAATACAGCTGTGCGCGCGCGAGAAGTCTACATATCGAGGGGGCTACCGAGCGAGGCACCGAGACATAATGTTTGAGAGAGAAACCAATTGACAGATTATGATTAGATCGAGTTGTCGCCTTTCTTCTGTCATTGTTGGGGGGGCGGAGAGGGAGAGAAAGACGTATCGAGAGTGTGCGCGGTAGGCACAGAGGCACAACTAGCGAGTGTGTGTGTGTGTGTTTGAAAGAGGAGTAGATAGATTATTATCAAGATCGATGTGCCACCCTACTCCTTCGGTGCCGGGTAGTGTGTGTGTGTATATGTTTGAGAGAGAAGCCAGTCGATAGATTAGTATCAAGATCGAGGTGTCACCCTACTCCTTCGGTGTTGGGAAGTGTGGGTGTGTGGGTGTGTGGGTGTGTGTGTGGGTGGGGGCGGGGGGGGCAGTGACACTCACATATCTCAACTCTTATCTCTACTCTTATAAAAAGCAGAGTTGGTGATGATGGTGTGCCTGCCATCCTGCAATATAGGCTGTCCGATCTATATCTAACGGATAGGAAGGAAACTATGACAATTTACCTGCACTCCTCTCCACATTTGCAGATAAGGCCTTCCATCGTTTATCCTTTTCTCCCACAAGATAAACTACTCATACAAATGCATCTTCATGTTCCGTGCAACGCACGGGCATCTTGCTAGTCTTATAAAAAACAGAGTTGGTGATGATGGTGTTCCTGCCATCCTGCAATATAGGCCATCCGATTTATATCCGACGGACAGGAAGGAAACTATGGCAATTTTGCAAAAAGATACCCACACCCCTCTCCGCATTTGCAAATAAGGCATTCCCTCATTCATCCTTTTCTCCCACAAGATAAACTTCTCATACAAATGCATCTTGATGTTCCGTGCAACGCATGGGCATCTTGCTAGTAGGGAGAAGGAGTTTGTGTAGCTATATTAAGGGATAGGTAGATACCATATGTGTGAGAGACATTATTATACTTTGAGACATTAGTGGCTGTGGGTGGGCGGAATTAAAGGGGTGGGCGTGTTAGACATAGAGAGCGTGTGTATTTCTGTGTGAGAGACTTGTAGGACGGGGTAGAAAGATGAATTTAACCCTTACGGAGGGAGAGAAATACACGAAGTGTGCGTGTGTGATTCTGATGCCCACAGGGAAATGAGATATGTATGCGTGTGAGAGAGATTGCACAATTCATTCACGTATCACTATCTAGCGATCGTGGACGTGCATCGCTTGAACATAAGTCAATATCTACTTCGTATTGTGGCCAAAGGTACAATATCGATTCAATGCTATAAAGATTGGACACTCACATATCACATTTTTTCTATTTAAATAAACCTTTTCAGTTGTGCATGCCAAAGTTACAGTGATATTTCTTCAAACAACCAATGTAGCTATCATGTACATGCACCATTGTTACTCTTGCATTCAAATTCATTAGTGTTGGATGATTTAAGTTTCTATTTTGAAGTAATATATGTAATATTCATATATGAATTCAACGGGTATGCAATTCATGAAATGGAGGCTATGTAATCATATGAGGTAACACTTTTAAGTAGCTGACTACAATATCCAGTTCTTTTTGTGCGCCTCTACACTAACACGTCAATGCATTATGTTTAAAGTAAATAACCAATGGCACTAAATTATCTATTTACACGAGAAATACATAGGCTGAGCGTTTGATCCCTTTTTTGTGAACGCGTCACTACACCCATACGATTTGCCGCGCCCGTGTGAACGTCCAAGTTATCGGCGCATCATCCCGAGTTATTATCGTTTTTTCTGGGGTGAACTTCACACCAGTTATTAACTGCTGACGCGTGCCCCGTGTACACAGTCTAGCATGACCTTCCTGCTAGCACGGTCCAAAATTAGTTGAAACTGGATATGAACGATCCCGCGGGCGGCAAAATCTCCCGCCTCCTTCTAAAATTTCCGCCACCTTAGTCTTTAGCATGCGAAATCCCCCTTTTGTCCTTGGTGCACGGAGACCAACAGTTACAATACCGCCCTCATCTACATGATAGGTCGGGGCTGCTTTGGTAACTTCCAGTTCCCCTCACTACACGGCACCCCCATTTCCTCTCCCCCTCCCGCAAAAAAGACCAACTCCACAGCACCAGAGCATCTTACATCACGCCGTCCGTACTTCATCGCCCTTTCTCCCCCTCCCCTCTCAAAACCCTAGACTGCTCATCCACCGGTGTACCATAGCCCATTCACTGCTACCAGCGTCCACCTCGCTGGATCTGCTTCTGCGGCCGCATCTACCCCTCCCACCTCTCCTAGAAACAAGTAGACTGCTCATCCACCACTGTACCACAGCCCATTCAGTGCCGGCCTTGACCACGGCACCGGATCTGCTTCGCCGGTACTCTCGTCAACTGCCGCGCATCTGCAGCGGCTCATTCATACTCCCCACCGGAGACGCTTTGTCCACACCCCCCGGAGCCGCCCCACCGACGCCCCCGTCGACGGCCTCTGATCCTCTTCGCCGACACCTTCCTCAACCCTACCGGAGCCGCTTTGTCGACACCTTCCTCAACCCTACCAGAGCCGCTTCGCCGACACCATCGTCAACCCTACCAGAGTAGCTTCGCCTATACCATTCTCAACCCTACCGGGGCCGCTTTGCCAACTCACAAGTCCACGGCCTCAGATCCGCTTCCTCGCACCCTCATCCAACCTATCAGAGCAGCTTCTGACGGTCCGTCCACGGCCGCAGATCCGCATCATCGACACCACCCTTAACCCAATCACCGGAGCAGCTTCTGACGCCCCGTCCACGGTCGCAGATCCGCATCATCGACACCATCCTTAACCCAACCACCGAAGCAGCTTCTGACGCCCCGTCCACAACGCGGATCCATGTTGTCGACACCATCCTTAACCCAACCACCGGAGCAGCTTCACCTACGCACTCGTCTACGGCCACAGATCCGCTTCGCCCACACTGTAGTCCACCCTACCGGAGCCGCTCCACAAACACCCTACTCGACGGTTCTAGATCTCCTTACCGGACCCCGATAGCCAGCGCAGCATCATCACCCTTGACGTTTCTAACCTGATTCCCACCATCTGGAGAGATGCCAAGCACCCGCCACGGCCTAGGTACTTGTCACCTTTAAACCCGTCCAGCATCACCTGCCCGATGTACTTCAAATATACTAACCGGTCACTGTTACCTGTTATGCAGCTGGAAAAAACTACAAGGACGATGTTTCTTCTGGATCTAACAGCTTGGCCAACCAAGATCCTAGACTGAGGCATTGCTATGATCTTGTAAGTGTGTCTCTCTCTCTTGTATTGTTCTATGCCTGCCAGCGTGCTTTGCTAGGATTTTCGACCAGTAATCCCTTTGTGCAGACAATGATTTCTACTACTGGCTGCTAAATTAGATATGTAGATGTCATACATGATACTACCTCGTACCTCCGTTCCTAAATATAAGTCTTTCTAGAGATTCCACTATAGGCTACATACGGAGAAAAATGAGTGAATCTACAATCGAAAATGCATCTATATACATCTGTATGTGGTCCATACTGGAATCTCTACAAAGACATATATTTAGGAACAGGGGCAGTACATTACACAAAATCGTAGGTGGCATGTAGGAATTCCAGTGCACTACATTAGGCTCCCTTAGAGTGCCTGCTAGTCCAGCATACAAAGTCATGGCTAGTTTATGGTACACACACAATTGTTAATTGGTGGTTTAAATATGTGCAAGGGATATGCAATGTAGTATCATGTAGAGATGTCTGAAATTATCCGTGTCAACTTGCAGATAGGGTTACACAATGAAAAAGTACAAGATGTATGTGGCAATTTCATGGAACATCGCAAAAAAAGGAGAGGCAGCGGTGAGCCTATACAGTGTGCTATGGTACGTCACTCCTCCATTGCAATCATCGTGACATGTTATTTGTATGCCAGTTCTGTTAGCCAACAGCCAAGTTTCTTAGGGACAGTTATTACGAGTTATCCTAAGAAAATAAGCACATGTGAATATAAGCTCCATGTAATAAGCCAACCAGTTCTTTTCATTGCGTTTTCAGCTTATCTTTGGTATGATTAGTGGAAAGTCTAGATTGCATTATTATTATTTTCATTTTGCTACCCATATGGAAATTAATTTGACTTGCAAACATCACAAAATGAACCCAGTGCAGTAATTAATATGATAGGAAAATAGACCATCACTATTTGCTCAAAATGCAAATACAAAGATACCATCTAGTTGGCACAATCTACTTTGGTCAATGTTTTACATAGATCCCATTGCCTAATTTAAACGAAGAACGCATGACCCACATTTAAATGAAGAACAATTATTTATTGAAATTCGATGGTCCAAGTGGCTGGTTATTATCATATAGCAGCACCACCTGAGAGCATCATATAGCAGCAGCAGCTCATAGCAACTCATCATACAGCAGCAGCAGCCTGCAATTCATCATATACCAGCAGCAGCTCATAGCAATTCATCATATAGCAGCAGCAGGAGCAGCTCATAGCAATTCATCATATAGCAGCAGCAGGAGCAGCTCATAGCAATTCATCATATAGCAGCAGCAGGAGCAGCTCATAGCAATTCATCATATAGCAGCAGCAGCAGCTCATAGCAATTCATTATATAGCAGCAGCAGCAGCTCATAGCAACTCATCATATAGCAGCAGCAGCTCATAGCAATTCATCATATAGCAGCAGCAGGAGCAGCTCATAGCAATGCATCATATAGCAGCAGTAGAAGCAGCTCATAGCAATTCATCGTATAGTGGATCAGAATGAAAATTTGGCAAAAAAATTAGAGGAGATCCTCACCTTGTTGGATGAGCTCATCCTTCAACAGCACCTCAAGGCCATGGCCTGGGAGGATGGGAGGGGGAATAAGGTGCCTTCTACCGCAGTGTGGCATCAGCCGTAGCTGTGCAGCGCCCGCCGGAGTAGTGCGTTGGACGAACCACAGTGGAGCAGCTGCTGGAGACCATGAGAATGAGGGGCGACGCCAGAGGGAGGAGCAGCCAGGGATATTTGCCTCTACCCGCCGGCCATGTAGCCTAGCTGGACATAGCATCGTCGAGGACCAGGCCAGATGGGACCAGTGGCGACGGCTCGCTGGAGGAACCATAGTGCTGCAGGCAGGGGATCGAGGTAGAGGGAAAGGGGAGAGGAGATGCAAGCGGGCAGGGCAATGAATGCTTTCGTGTTTGTTTTTACTTGAGGGTCAGGTGTGACACGGGTGTCAGCAGTTGCATTTTGAGTGTAATATAGGGAGACAACAGAGTCATTTCACTATTCCCCTTCCCTTCAATTTTTAGTGAGGTTCTACCCGAAAAACCCCCCTCCAAAGCGAAATTAGTTAAGCCCAAGCCCATAACTCAAAAATGACTTCTTTACATCTTTTATGGCTTATTTTGACAATATGCCCTGAAAAGGCATAATCGAACTGGCCCTTAACCTGCAATTCAATTGTGCGTGCAATGATGAATCACTCCTGCCTGCTATCTCTACATTTAGGCATCATCATACATGTCATAACCTAATACATGTGCATTTCATTGTGGAATCTGGAATATGCAATGTTTATGTTAGTTCATACGTTGCACATGATGTTTAAATGCCCCTTAAATCTGGTCAGTCAAGTGATGGTCTTTAAGCCTCCTTCTTTGCTTCTTTTCTTGATATGTAAGATTTTCTCACACATCTGTTCAATTGCTTGTTTGCATCAGCCAGCCATACTAGGACTGTTTGCTTTGATTACTTGCTGTTCTTGACCTAACACTCTAACAGAGCTTTTCAACGATTTAAACACTAAGGGCTGCTGTAGTGGGGCCTTGTCTAACTCATAGGTGACATAAAGGTTTGGCTGTACACTACAGTAGGCTCTCCAAGAGTACCTGGAGATCCAGTTCGAAGGTATGCCTAGTTTTTACATAGTGCAGACATAGTAAATGCTCATTTCATTGTGTGCAAGTGCAAGAGATGCGGCATGCTTCATTATGTGGTGTTGTTATGTTATAATCTCATCCTTTTGTGTTCACAGACTGGAAAGTATGCATATTTATCTTCCAAGGAGACGAGTAACTAGTTTGTGTCACCTTGCAGAGGGGGTGCAATGAAGATAAGATTGAGGATTTCCATGTACAAGATGTTAGGAAGGAGCCTTGCAAGAGAAGTAGGAGCTGCGCTGAGCCTCTTCAACCTGCTAAGGTAAGTCACTGTATGCAACGCAACAGTTCAATTCCTTGTTTGTTTCAGGCATAGTTAATTTTCTCTTTTCAATTGCTTTATTTGTCCTCAGTTAATGAGATGCCCAAATAATCATGCCTGATGTTCGGTACTTGTATAACTATTAGTTGACATAATTAAAGGCCTTGTCATTTAATTACTCTGCCGAAGTGTGCCTGAAGCTTTGAAGTCTATTAACCAACTATTATTGCATGAGGCTCACAATCTAGTTTATACTACGCTAATGATTGCATAGTTTTGCCTGCTGTAGTATGTTTGTATGAAACCCTCTGCTGTTCATTATGCTCCCTAAGACTTTAATTGAGGTACAGAATGGCCAACTGCTTGCTTACTTATACGCAACGTGCTGTCTAAATTTGTAACTTGTTTGTGTTTTTGATTGGGCCCCAACATCATGCTCCTCTCGTGAGCTAAGAGGGATTTCTGTATGCAGGCTGCACAGACTATCTTTTTTATAATTTTAAAAATATCACCTGCTTATGCTTCATGACATGTAACCATTTTTTTAAAGTGACGTGTAACATTATTGTTAGTCCTGTTTTGCCATGTAGTACAAAATAGTGTCTTGCTCGCTTCACTGTTGTAACTATATTTTTGCCCTACTCATGTGTACTTACGGAAACATTTTAGGATGAAGTGATATCAACACAAAGATCTGCGAGCAGTGCGGCATGGCCGTTACCGAATGATTATGGATTGGAATTGGAATCTGCTGATGTTCTCGAGCATCAACTAGAGGTGGCAAGACAACATGTACATGATTGTCAACGTATAATCAACAAGTTGAGACTAGACATGCAGGTATTAGATGCAGGAGTCAAAAAAATGAAACAAGACATTGAGGTAACCATGAAGGAATTGGATATTTTGCAGACTGAAATTTGTGCTATCTAAATCCGGCCAATCTTATTTTTTGAAGAGATTATAGTTCAAATGGAGTTAAGTTGATGCGCATCCATGATGTATGAGCTGTATTTGCCCAGTGTATGTAATTTGTTGTTTGTGTATGCTTTATTATCACCTATGCTGAACCATAATGCCCAGTGGGTATAATCGGCTGTAATTTCTTTATTGTATAGTGTAGGATTATTCTACCTTTCTATGCCTTATCTCTTTGTTGTATAGTGTATGCTTTTTAGAGGTGATAGTATTGAGTAGGATAATTCTTTGAATATGCTATATCATTCAAACGGGGACCAACTCGCCCCACCATGGGCCTTCACGGGCTGTCGGATCCATGGGCCATGTACGGGCCGTCGGATCCATGGGCCTTCTACGTCTCGTAGGATCCATGGGCCTTCTACGTCTCGTAGGACCCATGGGCCTTCTACTTCTCGTAGAATCCATGGGCCTTCTACGTATCGTAGGATCCATGGGACTTCTACGTCTCATAGGATCCATGGGCCATGTAAGGGCCGACTCATTTATGGGTCTTGTACGGGCATTTAATGGGCCGTAGACGGGCCTTTAATAGAAATCGTACGTTTTATGGGCTGACCATAACGGGCCGTTAATAGGCCATATTTGGTCATGCTATGAAAATGGCCCAACAGATTAACGATCCACAAACGGGCCGACTGTAACGACGGGCTGAATTTGGCCCACAAGCAGAAAATGACAGTAACGGGCTGTAAGTAACCGAATGCTGCAAATGAGCCCAAGAATAAATGGGCCCTCAGAAGGCCGAAAGTTAACTTAGGCTGGAAACGTCCCAATGGAATAACGGGTCGTTAATGGGTATAAAGTGATACACTGTTCATTACGGGCCAGTTTCACCATGGGCCGTTAATGGGTGTAAAGTGATACACTGTTCATTACGGGCCAGTTTCACCGCGGGCTGTTAATGGGCCAAGAGTAACAAAGGCCTCAGATGGGCCGAAAGACATCATGGGCCGTACATGGGCCAGAAGTGAAAACGGGCTGGAATCATATTGGATGGCCCAGATGATGCTACTGGGCCTAATCCGGATAGGGCGTAACGGGCCTTGGGCTAGCGGGCTATAAATTGGCTATATGCGAACAGGTCATTAACAGGCTTTCCATGGGCCAGCCCGCCAGCTTTTGACCAAGTCAAACGGGCCGGCCTTTTCACAGGAATGGGCCACTGTTGGGCCGTGCCATGTGTCGATGTATCATAGGCGCCTTCTGTCCAATGAGTGGATGACATCTGTCCTAACAATGAGCCGACACGTGTTTCCTCCAGCCAATGATGATTTTACACGTGGAAAATCCCCATTGGTCGGGGCTATTAACGGGTTATCGGATCCAAAACCCGACCCGATAGCTTAACGGCGTTCCGTTACGGTGGATGCCACGTGTCGGTCACCCTTGACGAAAGCACTTCTGTGACGTGCGATTTATCGTCATGGAAGTGGACACTTCCATGATGATAATTTTGGTAATGTCATGGAACACTTCTACGACAGCACAGGTATGACTATCTTGATTCTGTCATAAATTTGTCATGGATGTACATGCATGACAAAAAACGCGACCTACTGTGACAAACACGTATCATCACGGAAGTGTATTTTTTTGTAGTGTTATAATCGAGACTTCAAAAACATTTTTAACGCCACGGAGCATATGAGATGTTCCAAGAGATGAAATTAGTATTTCAGACTCATGCCCGTGTCAAGAGGTATGATACCTCTAATAAGTACTTTGCCTAGTAGATGGAGGAGAATAATTCAGCTAGTGAGCATGTTCTCAAAATGTTTGGGTACTACAATCGCTTGAATCAAGTGGGAGTTAATCTTCCAAATCAGATAGTGATTGGCAGAGTTCTCTAGTCACCATCACCAAGTTACTGAAACCTCATGATGAACTATAATATGCAAGGGATGACGAAAGCGATTCCCAAGCTCTTCGTGATGCTGAAATCGACAAAGGTAGAAATCAAGAAAAAGCATCAAGTGTTGATGATTAAACAAGACCATAGTTTCAAGAAAAGGGCAAAGGGAAAGAAAGGGAACTTCAAGAAGAATAGCAAGCAAGTTGTCAATCCCGTGAAGAAGCCCAAAGTTGAACCTAATCCTGAAACAGAGTGCTTCTACTGTAATGGAAATGGTCACTAGAAGCGGAGATACCCCAAATATTTGGCGGATAAGAAGGATGGCAAAGTGAACAAAGGTATATTTGATATTGATGTGTACCTTACTAGTGCTCGTAGTAGCCCCTGGGTATTTGATATATGTTTGGTTGCTAATATTAGTAACATGAAATAGGAGTTGCAGAATAAATAGAGACTAGTTGAGGGTGAAGTGATGATGTATGTTGGAAGTGGTTCCAAGATTGATATGATCATCATCGCACACTCCCTATACTTTCGGGATCAGTGTTGAACCTAAATAAATGTTATTTGGTGTTTGCGTTAAGCATGAATATGATTAGATCATGTTTATTGCAATACGGTTATTCATTTAAGACAGAGAATAATTGTTATTCTGTTTACATGAATAAAACCTTCTATGGTCATCCACCCAATGTTGATGGTTTATTGAATCTCGATCATAGTGATACACATATTCATAATATTGATGCCAAAAGATGCAAAGTTGATAATGATAGTGCGACATAATTGTGGCATTGCCGTTTAGGTCATATTGGTGTAAAGCGCATGAAGAAACTATATGCTAATGGGCTTTTGGAATCACTTGATTATGAATCATTTGATACTTGCTAACCGTGCCTTATGGGCAAGATGACTAAAACTCCGTTCTCTGGAACAATGGAATGAGCTAATGACTTATTGGAAAAAATACATACCAATGTATGCGGTTCGATGAGTGTTGATGCTCGTGGCGGGTATCGCTATTTTCTGACATTCACAGATGATTTGAACATATATGGGTATATCTACTTAATGAAACACAAGTCTGAAACATTTGAAAAGTTCAAAGAATTTCAGAGTGAAGTAGAGAATTATCGTAACAAGAAGATAAAGTTTCTACGATCTGATCATGGAGGAGAATATTTGAGTTACGAGTTTGGCCTTCATTTAGAACAATGTGGAATAGTTTCACAGCTCACGCCACCTGGAATACCACAGTGTAATGGTGTGTCCGAACATCGTAACCATACTTTATTAGATATGGTGCAATCTATGATGTCTCTTACCGATTTACCACTATCGTTTTGGGGTTATGCATTAGAGACAGCTGCATTCACTTTAAACAGGGCACCGTCAAAATATGTTGGGACGACACCGTATGAACTGTGGTTTGGCAACAAACCTAAGCTGTTGTTTCTTAAAAGTTTGGGGATGCGATGCTTATGTCAAAAGGCATTAGCCTGATAAGCTCGAACCCAAATCGGAGAAGTGCATCTTCATAGGATACCCTAAGGAAACAATTGGGTACACCTTCTACCACAAGTCCGAAGACCAGATTTTTGTTGCTAAGAACAGAACCTTTCTAGAGAAGGAGTTTCTCTCGAAAGAAGTGAGTGGGAGGAAAGTAGATCTTGATGAGGTAATTGTAACTACTCTCAATTTGGAAAGTAGCTCATCCGAGAAATCTGTTCCCGTGATGCCTACACCTACTGGAAGGGAAGCTAATGATAAAGATCATGAAACTTCAGATCAAGTTGCTACAGAACCTCGTAGGTCAAACAGAGCATGATCCGCACCAGAGTGGTATGATAATCCTGTTCCGGAGGTCATGTTACTTGACCATGACAAACCAACGAACTATGAAGAAGCTATGATGAGCCCAGATTCCAATAAATGGCTTGAGGCCATGAAATCTGAGATAGCATCCATGTATGAGAACAAAGTGTGGACTTTGGTGGATCTTCCCGATGATTGGCGACCCATAGAGAATAAATGGATCTTCAATAGGAAGACGGACGCTGATGGTAGTGTTACTATCTACAAAGCTCGACTAGTCGCAAAAAGGTTTTCAACAAGTTCAAGGTGTTGACTACAATGAGATTTTCTCAATCGTAGGGATGCTTAAGTCCGTCCGGATCATGTTAGCAATTGCCATATTTTATGAAATCTGGCAAATGGATGCCAAAACTGCATTCCTTAATGGATTTATTAAAGAAGTGTTGTATATGATGCAACCAGAAGGTTTTGTCAATCCTAAAGGTGCTAACAAAGTGTCCAAGCTCCAGGATCCATTTATGGACTAGTGTAAGCATCTCGGAGTTGGACTATATGCTTTGATGAGGTAATCAAAGCATATGGTTTTATACAGACTTTTGGAGAAGCCTGTATTTACATGAAAGTGAGTGGGAGCACTACAACATTTCTAAAAAGTATATGTGAATGACATATTGTTGATCGGAAATGTTGTAGAATTTTCTGGAAAGCATAAAGGAGTGTTTGAAAGGATTTTTTCGAAGAAATACCTCGGTGAAGCTGCTTATATATTGGGCATCAAGATCTATAGAGATAGATCAAGACGCTTGATAAAACTTTCGATGAGTACATACCTTGATAAGTTTTTGAAGGAGTTCAAAATGGATCAGTCAAAGAAGGAGTTCTTGCCTGAGTTGTAAGGTATGAAGTTGAGTAAGACTCAAAGCCCGATCACGGCAAAATATATAGAGAGAATGAAAGTCATTACCTATGCCTCGGTCATAGGTTCTATAAAGTACGCCATGCTATATACCAGACCAGTTGTGTGCCATGCTATGAGTTTGACAAGGGGGTACGATAGTGATCCAGGGGTAGATCACTGGATAGCGGTCAAAGTTATCCTTAGTAACCTAAGAGGACTAAGGAAATATTTCTCGGTTATGGAGGTGACAAAGAGTTCGTCGTAAAGAGTTACGTCGATGCAAGCTTTTACACCGATCTGGATAACTCTAAGTCTCAATCTGGATACGTACTGAATGTGGGAGCAATTAGCTAGAATAGCTCCATGTAGAGCATTGCAGACATAGAAAATTTGCAAAATACATACGGCTAAGCCTCTTCCACGAGCAAAACATGATCAGCACCAAGACTCCCTTGGTGTTAGATTCATTACAATGTAATCTCGATTATTGACTCTAGTGCAAGTGGGAGACTAAAGGAAAAATGCCCTAGAGGCAATAATAAAGTTGTTATTTTATATTTCCTTATTCATGATAAATGTTTATTATTCAAGCTAGAATTGTATTAACCGGAAACTTGATACATGTGTGAATACACAGAAAAAATACCGTGTCCCTAGTATGCCTCTACTGACTAGCTCGTTGATCAAAGATGGTTAAGTTTCCTAGCCATGGACATGAGTTGTGATTTCATAAACTGGATCACATCATTAGTGGAATGATGGGATGGACAAGACCCATCCGTTAGCTTAGCATAATGATCGTTCAGTTTTATTGCTACTGCTTTCTTCGTGTCAAATATATATTCCTCCGACTATGAGATTATGCAACCTCCGGACGGAGGAATGCCTTGTGTGCTATCAAATGTCATAATGTAACTGGGTGACTATAAAGATGCTCTATAGGTATCTCCGAAGGTGTTTGTTGTGTTGGCATAGATCGAGATTAGGATTTGTCACTCCGAGTATCGGAGAGGTATCTCTGGGCCCTCTCGGTAATGCACATCATATGAAGCCTTGCAAACAATGTGACTAACGAGTTAGTTGAGGGATGATGCACTATGGAACGAGTAAAGAGACTTGCCGGTAATGAGATTGAACTAGGTATGAAGATACCTACGATCGAATCTCGGGCAAGTAACATACCGATGACAAAGGGAATAACGTATGTTGACATTGCGGTTCGACCGATAAAGATCTTCGAGAATATGTGGAAACTAATATGAGCAGGTTCCGCTATTGGTTATTGACCGGATTGGTGTCTCGGTCATGTCTACATAGTTCTCAAACCCGTAGGTTCCGCACGCTTAACGTTCAATGACGATATGTATTATATGAGTTATATGTTTTGGTGACTGAACGTTGTTTGGAGTCCCGTATGAGATCACGGACATGACGAGGAGTCTCGAAATGGTGGAGAGGTAAAGATTGATATATTGGAAGCTTATATTCGGACACCCGAATGGTTCCGAAGTGGTTCTGGTATTTTTCGAAGCACCGAGGGGTTACCAGAACCCCCTGGGGAAGTATTGGGCCTTAATGGGCCATAGGGGAGAGAGGAGAGGCAGGCCACGAGGAGGTGGTGCCCCCCGCCCCCATGGGGAGTCCGAATTGGACTAGGGGCCGTTGGAAGGAAGGGGGGAGCCGACTAGGACTGCGAGTCCTAGTGGGACTCCCCCCACTTGGCGCGCCCCCTAGGGCCGGCCTCCTCCCCTCTCCTCCTTTATATACGGGGGCAGGGAGACACCCCAAAGCACAACAGTTGTTTCTTAGACGTGTGTGGTGCCCCCTCCACCGTTTACTCCTTCGGTCATATTGTCATAGTGCTTAGGCGAAGCCCTGCGCGGATCACATCACCATCACCGTCACCACGCCGTCGTGCTGACGGAACTCGTCTACTCCATCGACACTCTGCTGGATCAAGAGTTCAAGGGACATCATCGAGCTGAACGTGTGCAGAACTCGGAGGTGCCGTACGTTCGGTACTTGATCGGTTGATTCGAGAAGACGTTCGACTACATCAACCGCGTTAAGTTAACGCTTCCTCTTTCGGTCCACGAGGGTATGTGGACACACTGTCCCCCTCTCGTTGTTATGCATCTCCTACATAGATCTTGCGTGAGCGTAGGAAATTTTTTGAAATTGCAAGCTACGTTTCCCAATAGGCGCATGTATGGACAGAAATGGTAATGCAACCAGGCCCGGTCCTGAGATTTTGGGGCCCGGGGCGAAACTAGGACATGGGGCCCTAGCAATCCTAGACGCAACCAAAAAACCATGGCATTAGGAGGGGTCTCATCTCAACGACTCGCCGCTTGGCATGGCCGAAGGGGCCATGATGCACGAGAAATCAAGCGTTGGTTAAATATAGCTCAACATGGGTGATTGTATAGGAGATCAAGCACAATTGCATTTACCATCAAGCAAGCGAAATTGCGCTAACACGCTCTAGCGGATGATGGACCTAATGTTTGATGTACAAAACTGATAGCATGCAAAAATTGTATGACAAAAATTAGCCAAATGGCTACTAAACTCAACCTATACAAAAAGGGAAACGTTTGGAGACGGTGCGCCGGCCGAATCTTTGGCCGGTCGCGTCCCACGCGTGAACCCTGCAACCAATTCAGACGAGACACGTAGGGTGTGTGGGGCCACCACTTCCCTCGTCCTGTTTCCTTCTCCACTCATCCTGTTTTCTCCCTTATCCTCTCGCCCGAGCCCACCTCGTGCTGCGCTGCAGCTTTTTATCGCCACAACCTCCTTGACCAGGCCCGGCAGAGCCGGAGAAGAGTTGCCGGTGGAGATGGCCGCCAACCCCACCCCCAAGCCCTCGAAGAGCTATTTCTTCCTTCACGCGGGCACCTCCCCCATCCATGTTGTTTCCTTGTAAAAGACAGCGATGACGGAGGCACGGGCCCTGCGATGAGTTGCGATGGCAGCGCATGGCGACTGCAGGGACCTCGACGACGACGACGGTTTTTCTACAACGGCGTGACAGGTGATGTTGCAACCATTGGCGGAAGTTGCTGGAACCAGACGACGGAGGAGCTGCGACCAGCGACGGAATTTGCTACAACCATTATGCGCCTGTGGTGCGACCCCGATGATAGTGAGAATGCTTTTTGTTGCAACTGCTTAGTGTTTCTGTTACTACCATAGATGTAATTTGCTACTACCAGCGATATTTTTGTTACATTTATTTGTGAAGACGACGTGACCCAGGCAACAGTGACATTTTTTTGCTACAACCGAACAATTTTTTGCTACTACCGACTACATCTACATAATTTGCTACATCATTAATGGAGAAGATGCAACCCTTGACGGCCGTGACAACGTTTTGCTGCAACCACACATATTATTTGCTACTACCATAGACAGTAATTCTTACCACCATTCACGGCAGTGACCGGTGATTAGAAATCAGAAAAGTTGCAACCGGCGACGAAAAAAGCTTCAACCGGCTAGAAAAAAGCTTCGATCAGTGATATAGAAAGCTTCAACCGGCGACAGGAAATGCAGAAAGCTACGATCGTTAACACAAAAGCTTCAACCATATATTTCAAAAGCTTCAACCAGAAACCGGCGACGAAAAAGCTGCAGCGGCGAGTGACGGTGTCCTGGACTAGGGGTTACTCACCACGTTGTCCCCCGATCAGTTAGATTGGGCCGAGGACCCCCATGGCCGTATACTCATGGGCCAGTTCGGACAGTTGTCGCATACAAGGAAGATTACACAAGACTTGGTGATCAAGACAAGGACTCCTCCCCACCGGCGTATTCGGCTAGGACTCTTGTTATCCTAGGCCTCTGGTGCATTATATAAACCAGGGCCAGGCTAGTCGATAGAGGATATAGACAATCATAATCATAGGCTAGCTTCTAGGGCTTAGCCTCTACGATCTCGTGGTAGATCAACTCTTGTAACCCTATATTCATCAAGATCAATCAAGCAGGAAGTAGGGTATTACCTCGATAGAGAGGGCCCGAACCTGGGTAAACATCGTGTCCCCCGTCTCCTGTTACCCACCGATCCATGACATACAGCTTGGGACCCCCTAACCGAGATCCGCCGGTTCTGACACCGACAGCGAGGCATTGGTGCTTTCATTGAGAGTTCCGCTGTGTGATCGGCAAAAGGATCAATGGCTCGTCTTCAGATTAACTGCGACGTCGGCGTCTTCGTCACCGGCTCGACTGGTCACCTTGGCTTGACCGAGGACTATGCCCTGCCTCCGATCGTCATGTTCGGACGAGGGCCTTCATCAACACCAACCCCGATCTCTATCAAGATCATGGAGGAATCATCCATGGAGCTCGGGAGCTCAACGTCAACATTGCCCTCGGGCGACCGTGCTGTTTTTCTGGACAGCGAACTCGTAGCCGCCGCCGCCACCTCCTCGAGTGTCATTTTAACGATCACTTCGGTGGAATTATGCGGAATTAAGTCTACAACAACCCTGGAAAATTTTGTCGAGTTCCGATGGAGGAATCTCTGGCAATCTATGATATACCAGAGCCCTGTCAAACCTGGACGGGATTCTGGGCGAGTTTAGGACGCGATGTCCAGCATCTAGCTCGGACGTCCTTTGGAAGATTCAACCGTTGATCGGCTTCTGAATTCCCATATCTACCACCCCTCAAAATTTTAGCTCGATCCGACTGTCCAAACTCCGGGAACCTTCCGATTAGTGCATCACTTTTCAGATCTGTTTTCTGCGCGAATACAGATCCGACCCAAATTCATGTTTCTTTATGAACGTGATATCGGACAACCTTTTTAAAGGGATTTTCTTCTAAAGTATTGTGCGTTGTTCTTAAACACGTGCCCATAAAGTTTGAGCCTCCTCTGAGGTAATCTTCGCCATCACGCTGGTGTCAAACCAGTCCGGCAATATAGCTCCACGGCTGCCGACCTGTGCTAGACATGTTGTCGCTTTTTGAGCCGAGCTCAACTTCTTTGAATCCTCACCTCGGCGAGCTGAACAAGAGTTCGGAATCGCCAAAGATAAATCGTCACCAACATCATCGCCCCACAGATTACACGGAGCGGGCACACCGGCATCGCCGTATGGTCACTTCATCAAACCAGCATTGGCCGCGTCACAAGTTACGACCTGCGTCGGCATGGCCGCACTGTTGCTTCTTCGAGTCGATGTCCATCACGCCGAACTACCTCAACACCTCGGCTGACATGGAGGCTGCAATGACCCCTTACCGACCTGCTCCGTCACCTCGGCAAGACCGGGGGCTTGGCTATTTCTTCACCAACATACTCCGGTGACTTCGGCGTCACCAGCCGACCAGCTTCATCATGTTAGCTGGACCGAGGGCTTCGCCATACCGTCGCTTTATCGCCCATCAGGCAAGGGGTATGCGGATCGATTCCCAATTTTGGGAGTCGCTTTTCTTCGGACTTCTACAACAAATAAACCAGGTGCTATTAATCCTAACAATTTTTGCTTGTCGGGTTTATTTTTCCTAAGGAATTATTACTCTGCTTTGTTCCATCATCTGTACATAGGTCTATCAAATGACGGCCACATTAAAGATGGTCGCGTGGTGGTTCGGTCAGTTTCGGTACATAGTTCGGCGAACGCCGCATCTGAAATTCGGACCGCCCAGCAAATTCAGGCTTTGTCACGCCTTCACTGCGTCACGCCTACGCCCTGCATCGACATTGGCTTCGGCGCCAGGCCAAATCTCTTTAAATAAATTATTTTTAGGTAAAGCAATTATGCAAGGATTATATATATATTATTATTATTTCCTGGACCGCACTGCTTTGTGTGTGCAGGTAATCGATTTTGACTGCGTTACGTGGTCACTACTCCGGAGTGCCGAACTCCTTGCTCGGACACCTCAGGCCTGGGGGCTGGGACCTCGGCCATGCCGAGGACTGCGAACCTCGTCGGATCTGTCGCAGATCAATGGGCGTCTTCGTCCCGCCACAAACCCGAATCGCGTCATCAACACCGAGAACATTTACCAGCTAAGTTGCTTTGATGCTCAAAAACTTTCAGTTTTAAATTTTGTTCTGTCTGACCAAGCATTATACTTTTTGACAGAAAGTTGTTTGTGACAAAGTTCCTTGTCAAAACTTTGTTTGTGACGCACATATTCAAATACCCCGTTTATTTGGGGGCTCCCTTGATGGAGCTTTTCCTCTTGCATATGATTATACTTGTACGGCTTCGTTCCTTGTTCATGTATAACGCCACAATATGCACCATATTGAGCTAAACGATTTGCAAGCTGGGTTGCCTCGCTCCTGTGTTTACCCCTACGTTCCCGATTGTTCGGCTAGGGAGTAAAGGGAGCACCTCTGCGATTGTCACGATCGGGTCATCCGAGCCAGACCTCAGACTGGGTGAAGCCGAAAGCTAGCGCTCTTATTGTTTTCAATAATGGTCGGCACACAACGGAACTCATGAGTACACAAAATCTATTGCACATGTCTCATAGTAATAATGAGCAACCGAAGAAAGGTATTGTTGGGGGTACTATTTTCTTCGAAGATGCTTCTTACACTTCGTCGGTAATAAAGCATAAGTTCCCTGAGCGCGCTTTGTCTGTTACAGCCTTATGACCTGATTGCCTAGTTATCGGAAACGCCGTCGATATTCTCGACAGGTGGAGTACATAACACTTTTCGGCCCTTGGCCGAAGAGGGAGAAGCCGACGGTCGGTTAAGACGCGTTTAAAGTTCGGGTGAACGCGTATATGATATAAGTACTTCGGTACATACAATCATTATACATAAAATTCTTTTACCCAAGTTACTTGGGGGCTCTTAAATTTATACGAGCTGTTTTATAGTAAATGTGTTTTCTTCTTAGTCGTTGTAAAGTCTTTCTCTACCGCTCCTTTTTTGACTCGAAGTCTTGAGATCGGATGTGTCATGATAAAGCACGACAAAAGCACAATTTGTTTTCCAATTCTTGGATTGGCACCGAACACTTGATCTTGTTCGGACGTCATGTTTTTACTGACGTTTTTTGGTTTTCCAAGCTTTTGGCACTTTTAAACTATTTGTGTGTTTCCAGCATAAGTCTCGCAGTGCAACGCCGGACACCTTTAGAGATTCGGCAAAAACATTCTTGGATATTGCTATATATGCATCGGTCTTGAATTGTGTCTTCAGTCAATAGTTCGGTTGCCCGGCTCCTGTGCTTGCCTCCTACGTTCCGCTTTGTTCAGCTAGGTGTGCAACGGGAGAACCACTGCGATTGTGCTTTCAGCTCGCATGGTTAAGCACCTCAGTGGAGAAAGCCGAAAACTGACTATCACAATAAGCGCAAACTGGTCAGCGATCCAATGACCGTGTTAAATGATGGGCCGAAGTGTTTACGGCTTGACCACAGCTGTCGCCGAACACTAACCGGGGGCTCGTAGCTAGCTTCCCCAGTTTAAAGCTCCTATGACTAAGTGAAAGTTATAAAGCCAAGATATCTGATTGCCTCGTTTCCGCTAACACAACCGCCTCCGGGCACCGAGACGTCGGCTAAGGGTTGTCTGGTTATTGCAGAAACACCCTGCGTAGTATCTACAAAGGGGTAGAAGCCGACGATGGGCCACTTTCAACTGATAAACACTCGCAATGGAGTCAAAATAAGTATATATCATCAACATTCGTATTCATTATACAAGCGTTGCCTTCCGTAATTATCGTTATAAAGCCATAAATATGCATCAATTTGACTTAAGATTTTGGCCAAGCTGGGTTGCCTCGCTCCCGTGCTTACCCCTACGTTCCCGATTGTTCGGCTAGGGTAAAGGGAGCACCTCTGTGATTGTTACTACCGGGTCATCCGAGTTAGTACCTCAGACTGGGTGAAGCCGAAAGCTAGCAATCTTAAAGGATCACATTGGTCGGCAACGACGGAAGTTAAAATTTTGGTTCATTAATACCATAGAGTTCGGGAACTTTCCCCGAACTAAGTCCTCAATATTTTCCTCCCACATTGATCGGAGTTGAGGCTTCATGATCATGCTTAGCATGACAACCCAAAGAAAGGAACCGATAGCGGGACTATTTTCTCTGGAAGATGTTTCTTACGTTAAAAAGTAATATAACATATCTCTCCACGTACCTTTGTTTATAAAACTGTATGGCCGGATTGCCTTGTTTGTCATAAATCTTTGCCCTCATAAAGGCTTTATAAAGTAGGACAAACACTCCTCAGCTTCTGGCCAAGGAGGTGGAAGCCGATGGTCGGTCAACAAAGTTTTGTACAATGCGGATCCGAGCATTAATGATGTAAAGTACTTGGATACATAGAATCATTACACATACTTTGTGATTTTACTCTGGATATTGATCCTTAATTCGGCCACCCGTGCCCACATTAAGGCTCGGGGGGTACTGGGCTTCGTGCTTATCTTTTACAAATATTAAAGGGGTACATTGATCCCCTGATCTGGTGTTGCCACCCGACCAGTGTCTCGGGGGCTACTGCATTGCCTATTCAATGCAGAAAATTCAAAGTGCTCAGTGTTCGGCTCGACCGAACTATGTGCAAACGTGTCTTCGAACAACAATAGGTGTCATCTGGACCTATATAGCGTCAAGCTAATATATTGCGGCAACTTCTCAAGACCATCTCTCAAGGGCCCGTTCGCCGATCACTATTATCTCTAATATATTACACTGCGTCTATTTCTACGTATGCTGCCGAGCTAGGAGTTGATCCTCAGGCCGATTTCGAGCATCGACCTGAGTCTCAGGGGCTACTAGGATCAACGGTTTCATGTTTTCCTTCAGGTGCACCTCGGATATTAGGCCAACACGCACCTTGAGGGCTACTGGCTATACATCTCGTCAGAGATTACATTGCGCGGTTCGGAATTAAATTCATAAAAATCAGCCCATGGCCAAGGTGGTGCACCACCTCGGAAGCAGTCCGGCATAAAGCTCGGGCGCCAGTGGCTGGCTCCATAGAGGGCATTTCCGGTATTAAGCTTAGGTAAACTCTTTCAACTTTTTTGAACCAAGGTGATCTATGACACCTCGGATATATTTCGGTGTTGGAGCTCGGACGCAGTCCGACGTTGGTGCTCGGCTGCAAAAGACACCTCGAATGCAGTTCGGCGTTGGAGCTCGGACGCAAGAGGGCACTGCCGCCCGGGAACAACTTCAAACCCGAGTTGTGGCATGAAAATAACAAGGAATTGATAAAGGCCGAGAACTTAAAGGGGCTCCTCGGATACCCGACGTGTAAACTCTTCAGATTTACTTTGGCGATCCTCAAGATCGAAGACGAGCAGATTTGTTGAACCAGTTTCCAAGACCGACGACCGAAGATGAAGAACAGTTCGGAAGAATCGAGGAGCGTCCCCAGCTTGAAGACTGGTTCAGGGGGCTACTGACGGTGTCCTGGACTAGGGGGTACCCACCACGTCGTCCCCCGATCAGTTAGATTGGGCCGAGGACCCCCATGGTCATATACTCATGGGCCAGTTCGGACAGTTGTCGCATACAAGGAAGATTCCACAAGACTTGGTGATCAAGACAAGGACTCCTCCCCACCGGCGTATTCGGCTAGGACTCTTGTTATCCTAGGCCTCTGGTGCATTATATAAACCAGGGCCAGGCTAGTCGATAGAGGATATAGACAATCATAATCATAGGCTAGCTTCTAGGGTTTAGCCTCCACGATCTCGTGGTAGATCAACTCTTGTAACCCTATATTCATCAAGGTCAATCAAGCAGGAAGTAGGGTATTACCTCGACAGAGAGGGCCTGAACCTGGGTAAACATCGTGTCCCCTGTCTCCTGTTACCCACCAATCCATGACACAAAGCTTGGGACCCCCTATCCGATATCCCCCGGTTTTGACACCGACAGCAAGCCATTGATGCACATGACTGTTTCTAAGCACCAATGGTGTTGCGACGGATGCTGGAACTAGCGGCCCCGCCATTGTTGGATCTGGCGTCCGCCATTGCCGCCGTTTTTTTATGCAACCGGTACCTCTTTTGCTGCAGCGGAGACGGCGAGCAGTGGCCATGGCGAGCCACGAGCAACGCGGGGTGTGGCAGATGGTGACGGCGGCCAGAGTCAATGATGTGCGGCGGATGAGGAGGACGACGATCGAGTCCACCTTGAGCCCGTCTAATACGCGCCTGATCGAGCGGTTCCGTGCGCTCTGTGTTAGACAGATCCAATGGCCTACGCGGGACTGGCCGAAAGTTTCGGCCGGTGCACCGGCGCCTATTAGCGCCCATACAAAAATACTAAAACTAAAGTAAGATATTGAAAAATATACAACACTAAACATTGTTTGCGAAACAATTAGCTCTAACTCATAACATGGGATCAACTTTTTCATACTAAAAGACTTATATCTGATCGTTATCGGAAAACAAAGATTCAGTACCTGATCCAAAGCGATGGAAAAAACAGATCCAAAGATTTAGTATCTGACCGCTGTTAGCTGCGCATGTCGCTCCTACCTCTCTTCCATTGCGCTTTTAGGGTTGAACTAGATGCGCTGCTACTTCAAGCGACGAACGCAGGTATCGATTAATCGGTCGCTATGCCAATTCCCCTGGTTGCGACAAGTGGCGCACATGCAACACGCCATTTGTCGCAACCTCGAAGTTTTCCTTTTTTTCATAGATCTGTTTATTCAACACGTTTTATCTCTCAAACATTGCGTCTAAATCTCGAACCACTTTTAGCGTTGGATTCCTCGTGTCGAGATCTTCAAAACTAGATCCCATGTTGATAGGTTTTGACAAACTTTTTTTTCACGAAAAAATGAAAGAAAAATCGAACTGGGAGCACGAGTTTTTTCCCTTTCCGAAAGCAAAACCGTGACTCTCACAAAATCACAACCGCGCCTCTCGCGGAAGCAAAACTGTGACTCTCGCGAAAAGAAAAAAAAGAAAAAACGTGTTTTTTATTTCCAAGAAGTAACAGCCGTGACTCGTGAAAGCAAACCGTGCCTCTTGCCGAAGCAAAACCATGACTCTCGCCAAAGAAAAAAAACAGAAAACACATTTTTTTTCAATTCCGAGAGGCACGGCCGTGACTCTCGCTAAAGCACAACTGTGCCTCTCAAGAAAGCAAAACCGTGACTCTCGCGAAAGAAAAAAAAATAGAAAAGGCAATTTTTTCCGTTTCCGATAGGCACGGCTGTCACTCTCGCTAAAGCACAACCGTGCCTCTCACGAAAGCAAAACCGTAACTCTCGTGAAAGGAAAAAACAGAAAACGCATTTTTTTTCCTTTCGCGAGAGTCACGGTCGTGCCTCTGACGAAAGCACACCTGTGCCTCTTGCGGAAGCAAAACCCTGACTCTCGCAAAAAAACAGAAAACACATTTTTTTCGTTTCTGAGAGGCTTCTTCGAGGGCGTCGACTGTGGCCGCTACTTCGCCTGCCGGTGGTTCTTCCGTCCACAAGACACAGTGATATCCAACACCAAACTTGTCAAGGACAACACCCACGACCCGAAGCGTGTTTTCTTGTCTGATGAAAGGAACGATAATGACCTTGATTGTATTGTGTCCAAGGTCAAGATCATCTAGGTCGATCCCAAGGTAAGTATAGTTCGTTGTTCATGACTCTATGATGCCTTACCTATGTAAATGTTTCTCAGTTTTGTTGCACACCTCGTTTCAGCTTGATCAAGAAGCCAAGGCTCAAGTAGCGGCTGACGCGGACCGTACTTTGATATGTCCTATACTGTCCCCTACTCGACGTTTGAAAATATCACACTAGGTAATTGCTGCCTGCATCAAGGGCAAACCAGCTTGGTTATGTTTTGAACATTATATATATTGGCTCTATAGGGAAACTTAGTATATATTGACATGGCTTTGCACTCTGCTTATAAACCTTTGGAGTACCATTGCTAAATTTGTTGTATTAGATTTTCAAAATTATTTTTTGGGCTTTGAAGGTTTTTTAAAATATACATAGACCTATTTTCCCCACCAATTTCGCTGTTGTTGATCATAATCTGCTTGAAGTCAGAAATCCAGTTTCCACCTTGAACTTGTACACACAAATTCAGAATTAATCTACCGAGATAAATTCCCGTGGTAAAAAAAATTATTATGATAATACAAGATTTGCCTTGCTTGTAGATATTAATGAGAATTCTGGGATCTCATTTGATGGTGAAGCTAATTCAGAGTCTGACGCTGCAGCAACAAAAGCAACAATTCTCGACCTATATTCAGGCTGTGGTGGAATGTCCACCGGCTTGTGCTTGGGTGCAGTAATAGCTGGTCTTCAGATCGAAACAGTATAGTTCTACCTTATTGTTTTCAAGAACATAAGTGATTGATGATGTTAGTGAGAAGGTAAAAACAATAAGGACATGTTAGTGGAGAGAAATCAATCACTTATGTTCTTGAAAACAATAAGGTAGAACTATACTGTTTCGATCTGAAGACCAGCTATTACTGCACCCAAGCACAAGCCGGTGGACATTCCACCACAGCCTGAATATAGGTCGAGAATTGTTGCTTTTGTTGCTGCAGCGTCAGACTCTGAATTAGCTTCACCATCAAATGAGATCCCAGAATTCTCATTAATATCTACAAGCAAGGCAAATCTTGTATTATCATAATAATTTTTTTTACCACGGGAATTTATCTCGGTAGATTAATTCTGAATTTGTGTGTACAAGTTCAAGGTGGAAACTGGATTTCTGACTTCAAGCAGATTATGATCAACAACAGCGAAATTGGTGGGGAAAATAGGTCTATGTATATTTTAAAAAACCTTCAAAGCCCAAAAAATAATTTTGAAAATCTAATACAACAAATTTAGCAATGGTACTCCAAAGGTTATAAGCAGAGTGCAAAGCCATGTCAATATATACTAAGTTTCCCTATAGAGCCAATATATATAATGTTCAAAACATAACCAAGCTGGTTTGCCCTTGATGCAGGCAGCAATTACCTAGTGTGATATTTTCAAACGTCGAGTAGGGGACAGTATAGGACATATCAAAGTACAGGTCCGCGTCAGCCGCTACTTGAGCCTTGGCTTCTTGATCAAGCTGAAACGAGGTGTGCAACAAAACTGAGAAACATTTACATAGGTAAGGCATCATAGAGTCATGAACAACGAACTATACTTACCTTGGGATCGACCTGGATGTTCTTGACCTTGGACACAATACAATCAAGGTCTTTATCGTTCCTTTCATCAGATAAGAAAACACGCTTCGGGTCGTGGGTGTTGTCCTTGAAAAGTTTGGTGTTGGATATCACTGTGTCTTGTGGATGGAAGAACCACCGGCAGGCGAAGTAGCGGCCACAGTCGACGCCCTCGAAGAAGCCTCTCAGAAACGAAAAAAATGCGTTTTCTGTTTTTTTGCGAGAGTCACGGTTTTGCTTCCGTGAGAGGCACGGGTGTGCTTTCGCGAGAGGCACGACCGTGTCTCTCGGAAATGAAAAAAATGCGTTTTCTGTTTTTTCCTTTCACGAGAGTTACGGTTTTGCTTTCGTGAGAGGCACGGTTGTGCTTTAGCGAGAGTGACGGCCGTGCCTATCGGAAACGGAAAAAATTGCCTTCTTTATTTTTTTTCTTTCGCGAGAGTCATGGTTTTGCTTTCTTGAGAGGCACAGTTGTGCTTTAGCGAGAGTCACGGCCGTGCCTCTCGGAAATGAAAAAAAATGCGTTTTCTGTTTTTTTCCTTTCGCGAGAGTCACGGTTTTGCTTCGGCAAGAGGCACGGTTTGCTTTCACGAGAGTCACGGCCGTTCTTCTTGGAAATAAAAACACGTTTTTTTCTTTTTTTCCTTTCGCGAGAGTCACGGTTTTGCTTCCGCGAGAGGCGCGGTTGTGATTTTGTGAGAGTCACGGTTTTGCTTTCGGAAAGGGAAAAAACTTGTGCTCCCGGTTCGATTTTTCTTTCATTTTTTCGTGAAAAAAAAGTTTGTCAAAACCTATCAACATGCATGGGATCTAGTTTTGAAGATCTCGACGCGAGGAATCCAACGCTAAAAGTGGTTCGAGATTTAGACGCAATGTTTGAGAGATAAAACATGTTGAATAAACAGATCTATGAAAAAAGGGAAAACTTCGAGGTTGCGACAAATGGCGTGCTGCATGTGCGCCACTTGTCGCAACCAGGGGAGTTGGAGTGATCTTTGCTAACGAGTACTCCCCAACTAGTGATTTGGAGGAATTGGCATAGTGACCGATTAATCGATACCTGCGTTCGTCGCTTGCAGTAGCAGCGCATCTAGTTCAACCATAAAAGCGCAATGGAAGAGAGAGGAGCGACATGCGCAGCTAACAGCGGTCAGATACTAAATCTTTGATCTGTTGTTTCATCGCTTTGGATCAGGTACTTGAAATCTTGTTTTCCGATAACGATCAGATACTAAGTACTTTTAGTATGAAAAAGTTGATCCCATGTTATGAGTGAGAGCTAATTGTTTCGCAACCAATGTTTAGTGTTGTATATTTTTGAATATCTTACTTTAGTTTTATTATTTTTGTATGGGCGCTAATAGGCGCCGGTGCACCGGCCAAAACTTTCGGCCAGTCCCGCGTAGGCCATTGGATCTGTCTAACACGGAGCGCACGGAACCGCTCGATCAGGCGCGTATTTAGACGGGCTCGAGGTGGACTCGGTCGTCGTCTTCCTCATCCGCCGCACATCATTGACTCTGGCCGCCGTCACCATCTGCCACACCCCGCGTTGCTCTGGTTCGGCATGGCTCGTCGCCGCTCGCCGCTCGTCGTCGCCGCTCGCCGTCGCCGCTCGCCGTTGCCGCTCGCCGCTCACCACTCGCCGTCGCTCGCCGTCTCCGCTGCAGCAAAAGAGGTACCGGCTGCATAAAAAAACGGCGGCAATGGCGGATGCTAGATCCAACAATGGCGGGGCCGCTAGTTCCAGCATCCGTCGCAACACCATTGGTGCTTAGAAACAGTCATGTGCATCAATGGCTCGCTGTCGATGTCAAAACCGGCGGATATCGGGTAGGGGGTCCCAAGCTGTGTGTCATGGATCGGTGGGTAACAGGAGACAGGGGACACGATGTTATCCAGGTTCGGGCCCTCTCTATCGAGGTAATACCCTACTTCCTGCTTGATTGACCTTGATGAATATAGGGTTACAAGAGTTAATCTACCACGAGTGTGGTGCCAATCCAAGAATAGCCTATGAAACAAATTGTGCTTATTGTCCCCCAAGTCCGGGACACATCCGATCTCAAGACTTCGAGTCAAAAAAGGAGCGGCAGAGAAAGACTTTACAACGACTAAGAAGAAAACACATTTACTATAAAACAGCTCGTATAAATTTAAGAGCCCCCAAGTAACTAGGGTAAAAGAATTTTATGTATAATGATTGTATGTACCAAAGTACTTATATCATATATGCGTTCACCCGAACTTTAAACGCGTCTTAACCGACCGTCGGCTTCTCCCTCTTCGGCCAAGGGCCGAAAAGTGTTATGTACTCCACCTGTCGAGAATATCGACGGCGTTTCCGATAACCAGGCAATCAGGTCATAAGGCTGTAACAGACAAAGCGCGCTCAGGGAACTTATGCTTTATTACCGACGAAGTGTAAGAAGCATCTTCGAAGAAAATAGTACCCCCACCAATACCTTTCTTCGGTTGCTCATTATTACTATGAGACTTGTACAATAGATTTTGTGTACTCATGAGTTCCGTTGTGTGCCGACCATTATTGAAAACAATAAAAGCGCTAGCTTTCGGCTTCACCCAGTCTGAGGTCCGGCTCGGATGACCCGATCGTGACAATCGCAGAGGTGCTCCCTTTACTCCCTAGCCGAACAATCGGGAACGTAGGGGTAAACACAGGAGCGAGGCAACCCAGCTTGCAAATCGTTTAGCTCAATATGGTGCATATTGGGGCGTTATACATGAACAAGGAACGAAGCCGTACAAGTATAATCATATGCAAGAGGAAAAGCTCCATCCAAGGGAGCCCCCAAATAAAAACGGGGTATTTGATATGTGCGTCACAAACAAAGTTTGACAAGGAACTTTGTCACAAACAAACTTTCTGTCAAAAAGTATAATGCTTGTGGTCAGACAGAACAAAATTTAAAACTGAAAGTTTTTGAGCATCAAAGCAACTTAGCTTGTAAATGTTCTCGGTGTTGATGACGCGATTCGGGTTTGGCGGACGAAGACGCCATTGATCTGACAGATCCGACGAGTTCGCAGTCCTCGGCATGGCCGTAGGTCCAGCCCCCAGGCCTGAGGTGTCCGAGCAGGAGTCGGCACTCCGGAGTAGTGACCACCGTAACGCAGTTCAAAATGATTACCTGCACACACAAAGCAGTGGTCCAGGAAATAATAATAATATATATATAATCCTTGCATAATGCCTTACGAAAAAATTTATTTAAAGAAGATTTGGCCTGGCGCCGAAGCCAATGTCGATGCAGGCGTAGGCGTTGACGCAGTGAAGGCGTGACAAAGCCTGATTTGCTGGCGGTCCGAATTTCAGATTGCGGCGTCGCCGAACTATGTACCGAACTGACCGAACACCACGCGACCGTCTTTAATGTGGCCGTCATTTGATAGACCTATGTACAGATGAAGGAACAAGCAGAGTAATAATCCTAGGAAAAATAAAACCCGACAAGCAAAAATGTTAGGATTAATAGCACCTGGTTTATTTGTTGTAAGTCCGAAAGAAAAAGCGACTCCCAAAATTGGGAAATCGATCCGCATACCCCTTGCCTGATGGCGATAAAGCGACGGTAATGGCCGAGCCCTCGGTTCCAGCTACGTGATGAAGCTGGTCGGCTGTGACGCCGAAGTCACCGGAGTATGTTGGTGAAGAAAATAACCAAGCCCCCAGTCTAGCCGAGGTGACGGAGCAGGTCGTAAGGGGTCATTGCAGCCTCATGTCAGCCGAGGTGTTTGAGGTAGTTCGGCGTGATGGGACATCGACTCGAAGAAGCAACAGTGCGGCCCATGCCGACGCAGTCGTAACTTGTGACGCGCCAATTGCTGGTTTGATGAAGGTGAACCATACGGCGATGCCGGTGTGCCCGCTCCGTGTAATCTGTGGCGATGATGTTGGTGACGATTTCTTTGGCGATTCCGAACTCTTGTTCAGCTCGCCCGAGGTGAGGATTCAAAGAAGTTGAGCTCGGCTCAAAAAGCGACAACATGTCTAGCACAGGTCGGCAGCCGTGGAGCTATATTGCTGGACTGGTTTGACAACAGCGTGTGATGGCGAAGATTACCTAAGAGGGAGGCTTAAAATTATGGGCACGTGTTTAAGAACAACGCACAATACTTTAGAAGAAAATCCCTTTAAAAAAGTTGGTCCGATATCACGTTCATAAAGAAACATGAATTTGGTCGGATCTGTATTCGCGCAGAAAACAGATCTTGAAAGTTGATGCACTAATCGGGAAGGTTCCCCGAGTTTGGACAGTCGGATCGAGCTAAATTTTGAGGGTTGGTAAGATATGGGAATTCAGCAGCCGATCAAACGGTTGAATCTTCCAAAGGACGTCCGAGCTAGATTGGACGCCGCGCCTAAAACTTTCCCAGATCCCGTCCAAGGTTGACAGGGCTCTGGTTATATCATAGATTGCCAGAGATTCCTCCATCGGACTCGACAAAATTTTCTAGGTTGTTGTAGACTTAATTCCGCATAATTCTCCACCGAAGTGATCGTTAAAATGACACTCGAGGAGTGGCGGCGCGCTACGAGTTCCGCTGTCCAGAAAAACAAGCACGGTCGCGCGGAGGGCAATGTTGACGTTGAGCTCCCGAGCTCCATGGATATTCCTCCATGATCTTGATAGGAGATCAGGGGTTGGTGTGATGAAGGCCCTCGTCCAAACATGACGATCAGAGGCAGGGCATAGTCTCGTCAAGCCAAGGTGGACCAGTCGAGCCGGTGACGAAGACGCCGACGTCGTAGTTATCTGCAGACGAGCCATTGATCCTTTTGCGATCACACAGCGGAACTCTCAATGAAAGCACCAATTGCCTCGCTGTCGGTGTCAGAACCGCGGATCTCGGTTAGGGGGTCCCAAGCTGTATGTCATGGATCGGTGGTAACAGGAGACAGGGGACACGATGTTTACCCAGGTTCGGGCCCTCTCTATCGAGGTAATACCCTACTTCCTGCTTGATTGATCTTGATGAATATAGGGTTACAAGAGTTGATCTACCACGAGATCGTAGAGGCTAAGCCCTAGAAGCTAGCCTATGATTATGATTGTCTATATCCTCTATCGACTAGCCTGGCCCTGGTTTATATAATGCACCAGAGGACTAGGATAACAAGAGTCCTAGCCGAATACGCCGGTGGGGAGGAGTCCTTGTCTTGATCACCAAGTCTTGTGTAATCTTCCTTGTATGCGGCAACTGTCCGAACTGGCCCATGAGTATACGTCCATGGGGGTCCTCGGCCCAATCTAACTGATCGGGGGACGACGTGGTGAGTACCCCCTAGTCTAGGACACCGTCACTCGCCGCTGCAGCTTTTTCGTCGTCGGTTTCTGGTTGAAGCTTTTGAAATATATGGTTGAAGCTTTTGTGTTAACGATCGTAGCTTTCTGCATTTCCTGTCGCCGGTTGAAGCTTTCTATATCACTGGTCGAAGCTTTTTTCTAGCCGGTTGAAGCTTTTTTCGTCGCCGGTTGCAACTTTTCTGATTTCTAGTCACCGGTCACTGCCGTGAATGGTGGTAAGAATTACTGTCTATGGTAGTAGCAAATAATATGTGTGGTTGCAGCAAAACGTTGTCACGGCCGTCAAGGGTTGTATCTTCTCCATTAATGATGTAGCAAATTATGTAGATGTAGTCGGTAGTAGCAAAAAATTGTTCGGTTGTAGCAAAAAAATGTCACTGTTGCCTGGGTCGCGTCGTCTTCACAAATGAATGTAACAAAAATATCGCTGGTAGTAGCAAATTACATCTATGGTAGTAACAGAAACACTAAGCGGTTGGAACAAAAAGCGTTCTCACTATCATCGGGGTCGCACCACAGGCGCATAATGGTTGTAGCAAATTCCGTCGCTGGTCGCAGCTCCTCCGTCGTCTGGTTCCAGCAACTTGCGCCAATGGTTGCAACATCACCTGTCGCGCCGTTGTAGAAAAACCGTCGTTGTCGTCGAGGTCCCTGCAGTCGCCATGCGCTGCCATCGCAACTCATCGCAGGGCCCGTGCCTCCGTCATCGCTGTCTTTTACAGGGAAACAACATGGATGGGGGAGGTGCCCGCGTGAAGGAAGAAATAGCTCTTCGAGGGGTTGGGGGTGGGGTTGGCGGCCATCTCCACCGGCAACTCTTCTCCGGCTGCGCAGCACGAGGTGGGCTCGGGCGAGAGGATAAGGGAGAAAACATGATGAGTGGAGAAGGAAACAGGACGAGGGAAGTGGTGGCCCCACACACCCTACGTGTCTCGTCTGAATTGGTTGCAGGGTTCACGCGTGGGACGCGACCGGCCAAAGATTCGGCCGGCGCACCGTCTCCAAACGTTTCCCTTTTTGTATAGGTTGAGTTTAGTAGCCATTTGGCTAATTTTTGTCATACAATTTTTGCATGCTATCAGTTTTGTACATCAAACATTAGGTCCATCATCCGCTAGAGCGTGTTAGCGCAATTTCGCTTGCTTGATGGTAAATGCAATTGTGCTTGATCTCCTATACAATCACCCATGTTGAGCTATATTTAACCAACGCTTGATTTCTCGTGCATCATGGCCCCTTCGGCCATGCCAAGCGGCGAGTCGTTGAGATGAGACCCCTCCTAATGCCATGGTTTTTTGGTTGCGTCTAGGATTGCTAGGGCCCCATGTCCTAGTTTCGCCCCGGGCCCCAAAATCTCAGGACCGGGCCTGGTTGCATTACCATTTCTGTCCATACATGCGCCTATTGGGAAACGTAGCTTGCAATTTCAAAAAATTTCCTACGCTCACGCAAGATCTATGTAGGAGATGCATAACAACGAGAGGGGGACAGTGTGTCCACATACCCTCGTGGACCGAAAGCGGAAGCGTTAACTTAACGCGGTTGATGTAGTCGAACGTCTTCTCGAATCAACCGATCAAGTACCGAACGTACGGCACCTCCGAGTTCTGCACACGTTCAGCTCGATGACGTCCCTTGAACTCTTGATCCAGCAGAGTGTCGATGGAGTAGACGAGTTCCGTCAGCACGACGGCGTGGTGACGGTGATGGTGATGTGATCCGCGCAGGGCTTCGCCTAAGCACTATGACAATATGACCGAAGGAGTAAACGGTGGAGGGGGCACCACACACGTCTAAGAAACAACTGTTGTGCTTTGGGGTGTCTCCCTGCCCCCGTATATAAAGGAGGAGAGGGGAGGAGGCCGGCCCTAGGGGGCGCGCCAAGTGGGGGGAGTCCCACTAGGACTCGCAGTCCTAGTCGGCTCCCCCCTTCCTTCCAACGGCCCCTAGTCCAATTCGGACTCCCCATGGGGGCGGGGGGCACCACCTCCTCGTGGCCTGCCTCTCCTCTCTCCCCTATGGCCCATTAAGGCCCAATACTTCCCCGGGGGGTTCTGGTAACCCCTCGGTGCTTCGAAAAATACCAGAACCACTCCGGAACCATTCCGGTGTCCGAATATAACCTTCCAATATATCAATCTTTACCTCTCGACCATTTCGAGACTCCTCGTCATGTCCGTGATCTCATCCGGGACTCCAAACAACGTTCAGTCACCAAAACATATAACTCATATAATACATATCGTCATTGAACGTTAAGCGTGCGGAACCTATGGGTTTGAGAACTATGTAGACATGACCGAGACACCAATCCGGTCAATAACCAACAGCGGAACCTGCTCATATTGGTTTCCACATATTCTACGAAGATCTTTATCGGTCGAACCGCAATGTCAACATACGTTATTCCCTTTGTCATCGGTATGTTACTTGCCCGAGATTCGATCGTAGGTATCTTCATACCTAGTTCAATCTCATTACCGGCAAGTCTCTTTACTCGTTCCATAGTGCATCATCCCTCAACTAACTCGTTAGTCACATTGTTTGCAAGGCTTCATATGATGTGCATTACCGAGAGGGCCCAGAGATACCTCTCCGATACTCGGAGTGACAAATCCTAATCTCGATCTATGCCAACACAACAAACACCTTCGGAGATACCTATAGAGCATCTTTATAGTCACCCAGTTACATTATGACATTTGATAGCACACAAGGCATTCCTCCGTCCGGAGGTTGCATAATCTCATAGTCGGAGGAATATATATTTGACACGAAGAAAGCAGTAGCAATAAAACTGAACGATCATTATGCTAAGCTAACGGATGGGTCTTGTCCATCCCATCATTCCACTAATGATGTGATCCAGTTTATGAAATCACAACTCATGTCCATGGCTAGGAAACTTAACCATCTTTGATCAACGAGCTAGTCAGTAGAGGCATACTAGGGACACGGTATTTTTTCTGTGTATTCACACATGTATCAAGTTTCCGGTTAATACAATTCTAGCTTGAATAATAAACATTTATCATGAATAAGGAAATATAAAATAACAACTTTATTATTGCCTCTAGGGCATTTTTCCTTTAGTCTCCCACTTGCACTAGAGTCAATAATCGAGATTACATTGTAATGAATCTAACACCAAGGGAGTCTTGGTGCTGATCATGTTTTGCTCGTGGAAGAGGCTTAGCCGTATGTATTTTGCAAATTTTCTATGTCTGCAATGCTCTATATGGAGCTATTCTAGCTAATTGCTCCCACATTCAGTACGTATCCAGATTGAGACTTAGAGTTATCCAGATCGGTGTAAAAGCTTGCATCGACGTAACTCTTTACGACGAACTCTTTGTCACCTCCATAACCGAGAAATATTTCCTTAGTCCTCTTAGGTTACTAAGGATAACTTTGACCGCTATCCAGTGATCTACCCCTGGATCACTATCGTACCCCCTTGTCAAACTCATAGCATGGCACACAACTGGTCTGGTATATAGCATGGCGTACTTTATAGAACCTATGACCGAGGCATAGGTAATGACTTTCATTCTCTCTATATATTTTGCCGTGATCGGGCTTTGAGTCTTACTCAACTTCATACCTTACAATTCAGGCAAGAACTCCTTCTTTGACTGATCCATTTTGAACTCCTTCAAAAACTTATCAAGGTATGTACTCATCGAAAGTTTTATCAAGCGTCTTGATCTATCTCTATAGATCTTGATGCCCAATATATAAGTAGCTTCACCGAGGTATTTCTTCGAAAAAATCCTTTCAAACACTCCTTTATGCTTTCCAGAAAATTCTACATCATTTCCGATCAACAATATGTCATTCACATATACTTTTTAGAAATGTTGTAGTGCTCCCACTCACTTTCTTGTAAATACAGGCTTCTCCAAAAGTCTGTATAAAACCATATGCTTTGATTACCTCATCAAAGCATATAGTCCAACTTCGAGATGCTTAGACCAGTCCATAAATGGATCACTGGAGCTTGGACACTTTGTTAGCACCTTTAGGATTGACAAAACCTTCTGGTTGCATCATATACAACACTTCTTTAATAAATCCATTAAGGAATGCAGTTTTGGCATCCATTTGCCAGATTTCATAAAATATGGCAATTGCTAACATGATCCGGACGGACTTAAGCATCCCTACGATTGAGAAAATCTCATTGTAGTCAACACCTTGAACTTGTTGAAAACCTTTTTGCGACTAGTCGAGCTTTGTAGATAGTAACACTACCATCAGCGTCCGTCTTCCTATTGAAGATCCATTTATTCTCTATGGGTCGCCAATCATCGGGAAGATCCACCAAAGTCCACACTTTGTTCTCATACATGGATGCTATCTCAGATTTCATGGCCTCAAGCCATTTATTGGAATCTGGGCTCATCATAGCTTCTTCATAGTTCGTTGGTTTGTCATGGTCAAGTAACATGACCTCCGGAACAGGATTATCATACCACTCTGGTGCGGATCATGCTCTGTTTGACCTACGAGGTTCTGTAGCAACTTGATCTGAAGTTTCATGATCTTTATCATTAGCTTCCCTTCCAGTAGGTGTAGGCATCACGGGAACAGATTTCTCGGATGAGCTACTTTCCAAATTGAGAGTAGTTACAATTACCTCATCAAGATCTACTTTCCTCCCACTCACTTCTTTCGAGAGAAACTCCTTCTCTAGAAAGGTTCTGTTCTTAGCAACAAAAATCTGGTCTTCGGACTTGTGGTAGAAGGTGTACCCAATTGTTTCCTTAGGGTATCCTATGAAGATGCACTTCTCCGATTTGGGTTCGAGCTTATCAGGCTAATGCCTTTTGACATAAGCATCGCATCCCCAAACTTTTAAGAAACAACAGCTTAGGTTTGTTGCCAAACCACAGTTCATACGGTGTCGTCCCAACATATTTTGACGGTGCCCTGTTTAAAGTGAATGCAGCTGTCTCTAATGCATAACCCCAAAACGATAGTGGTAAATCGGTAAGAGACATCATAGATTGCACCATATCTAATAAAGTATGGTTACGATGTTCGGACACACCATTACACTGTGGTATTCCAGGTGGCGTGAGCTGTGAAACTATTCCACATTGTTCTAAATGAAGGCCAAACTCGTAACTCAAATATTCTCCTCCATGATCAGATCGTAGAAACTTTATCTTCTTGTTACGATAATTCTCTACTTCACTCTGAAACTCTTTGAACTTTTCAAATGTTTCAGACTTGTGTTTCATTAAGTAGATATACCCATATATGTTCAAATCATCTGTGAATGTCAGAAAATAGCGATACCCGCCACGAGCATCAACACTCATCGAACCGCATACATTGGTATGTATTTTTTCCAATAAGTCATTAGCTCATTCCATTGTTCCAGAGAACGGAGTTTTAGTCATCTTGCCCATAAGGCACGGTTAGCAAGTATCAAATGATTCATAATCAAGTGATTCCAAAAGCCCATTAGCATATAGTTTCTTCATGCGCTTTACACCAATATGACCTAAACGGCAATGCCACAATTATGTCGCACTATCATTATCAACTTTGCATCTTTTGGCATCAATATTATGAATATGTGTATCACTATGATCGAGATTCAATAAACCATCAACATTGGGTGGATGACCATAGAAGGTTTTATTCATGTAAACAGAATAACAATTATTCTCTGTCTTAAATGAATAACCGTATTGCAATAAACATGATCTAATCATATTCATGCTTAACGCAAACACCAAATAACATTTATTTAGGTTCAACACTGATCCCGAAAGTATAGGGAGTGTGCGATGATGATCATATCAATCTTGGAACCACTTCCAACATACATCATCACTTCACCCTCAACTAGTCTCTATTTATTCTGCAACTCCTATTTCATGTTACTAATATTAGCAACCAAACATATATCAAATACCCAGGGGCTACTACGAGCACTAGTAAGGTACACATCAATATCAAATATACCTTTGTTCACTTTGCCATCCTTCTTATCCGCCAAATATTTGGGGTATCTCCGCTTCTAGTGACCATTTCCATTACAGTAGAAGCACTCTGTTTCAGGATTAGGTTCAACTTTGGGCTTCTTCACGGGATTGACAACTTGCTTGCTATTCTTCTTGAAGTTCCCTTTCTTTCCCTTTGCCCTTTTCTTGAAACTATGGTCTTGTTTAATCATCAACACTTGATGCTTTTTCTTGATTTCTACCTTTGTCGATTTCAGCATCACGAAGAGCTTGGGAATCGCTTTCGTCATCCCTTGCATATTATAGTTCATCATGAGGTTTCAGTAACTTGGTGATGGTGACTAGAGAACTCTGCCAATCACTATCTGATTTGGAAGATTAACTCCCACTTGATTCAAGCGATTGTAGTACCCAGACATTTTGAGAACATGCTCACTAGCTGAATTATTCTCCTCCATCTACTAGGCAAAGTACTTATTAGAGGTATCATACCTCTTGACACGGGCATGAGTCTGAAATACTAATTTCATCTCTTGGAACATCTCATATGCTCCGTGGCGTTAAAAATGTTTTTGAAGTCTCGATTATAACACTACAAAAAAATACACTTCCGTGATGATACGTGTTTGTCACAGTAGGTCGCGTTTTTTGTCATGCATGTACATCCATGACAAATTTATGACAGAATCAAGATAGTCATACCTGTGCTGTCGTAGAAGTGTTCCATGACATTACCAAAATTATCATCATGGAAGTGTCCACTTCCATGACGATAAATCGCACGTCACAGAAGTGCTTTCGTCAAGGGTGACCGACACGTGGCATCCACCGTAACGGAACGCCGTTAAGCTATCGGGTCGGGTTTTGGATCCGATAACCCGTTAATAGCCCCGACCAATGGGGATTTTCCACGTGTAAAATCATCATTGGCTGGAGGAAACACGTGTCGGCTCATTGTTAGGACAGATGTCATCCACTCATTGGACAGAAGGCGCCTATGATACATCGACACATGGCACGGCCCAACAGTGGCCCATTCCTGTGAAAAGGCCGGCCCGTTTGACTTGGTCAAAAGCTGGCGGGCTGGCCCATGGAAAGCCTGTTAATGACCTGTTCGCATATAGCCAATTTATAGCCCGCTAGCCCAAGGCCCGTTACGCCCTATCCGGATTAGGCCCAGTAGCATCATCTGGGCCATCCAATATGATTCCAGCCCGTTTTCACTTCTGGCCCATGTACGGCCCATGATGTCTTTCGGCCCATCTGAGGCCTTTGTTACTCTTGGCCCATTAACAGCCCGCGGTGAAACTGGCCCGTAATGAACAGTGTATCACTTTACACCCATTAACGGCCCATGGTGAAACTGGCCCGTAATGAACAGTGTATCACTTTATACCCATTAACGACCCGTTATTCCATTGGGACGTTTCCAGCCTAAGTTAACTTTCGGCCTTCTGAGGGCCCATTTATTCTTGGGCTCATTTGCAGCATTCGGTTACTTACAGCCCGTTACTGTCATTTTCTGCTTGTGGGCCAAATTCAGCCCGTCGTTACAGTCGGCCCGTTTGTGGATCGTTAATCTGTTGGGCCATTTTCATAGCATGACCAAATATGGCCTATTAACGGCCCGTTATGGTCAGCCCATAAAACGTACGATTTCTATTAAAGGCCCGTCTACGGCCCATTAAATGCCCGTACAAGACCCATAAATGAGTCGGCCCTTACATGGCCCATGGATCCTATGAGACGTAGAAGTCCCATGGATCCTACGATACGTAGAAGGCCCATGGATTCTACGAGAAGTAGAAGGCCCATGGGTCCTACGAGACGTAGAAGGCCCATGGATCCTACGAGACGTAGAAGGCCCATGGATCCGACGGCCCGTACATGGCCCATGGATCCGACAGCCCGTGAAGGCCCATGGTGGGGCGAGTTGGTCCCCGTTTGAATGATATAGCATATTCAAAGAATTATCCTACTCAATACTATCACCTCTAAAAAGCATACACTATACAACAAAGAGATAAGGCATAGAAAGGTAGAATAATCCTACACTATACAATAAAGAAATTACAGCCGATTATACCCACTGGGCATTATGGTTCGGCACAGGTGATAATAAAGCATACACAAACAACAAATTACATACACTGGGCAAATACAGCTCATACATCATGGATGCGCATCAACTTAACTCCATTTGAACTATAATCTCTTCAAAAAATAAGATTGGCCGGATTTAGATAGCACAAATTTCAGTCTGCAAAATATCCAATTCCTTCATGGTTACCTCAATGTCTTGTTTCATTTTTTTGACTCCTGCATCTAATACCTGCATGTCTAGTCTCAACTTGTTGATTATACGTTGACAATCATGTACATGTTGTCTTGCCACCTCTAGTTGATGCTCGAGAACATCAGCAGATTCCAATTCCAATCCATAATCATTCGGTAACGGCCATGCCGCACTGCTCGCAGATCTTTGTGTTGATATCACTTCATCCTAAAATGTTTCTGTAAGTACACATGAGTAGGGCAAAAATATAGTTACAACAGTGAAGCGAGCAAGACACTATTTTGTACTACATGGCAAAACAGGACTAACAATAATGTTACACGTCACTTTAAAAAAATGGTTACATGTCATGAAGCATAAGCAGGTGATATTTTTAAAATTATAAAAAAGATAGTCTGTGCAGCCTGCATACAGAAATCCCTCTTAGCTCACGAGAGGAGCATGATGTTGGGGCCCAATCGAAAACACAAACAAGTTACAAATTTACTACTTTGGATCCATTGCAACGCACGGGCCAGCACATGTTGGAAATATGCCCTAGAGGCAATAATAAAAGCATTATTATTATATTTCCTTGTTCATGATAATTGTCTTTATTCATGCTATAATTGTGTTATCCGGAAATCGTAATGCATGTGTGAATAATAGACACCAACATGTCCCTAGTAAGCCTCTAGTTGACTAGCTCGTTGATCAACATATAGTCATGGTTTCCTGACTATGGGCATTGGATGTCATTGATAACGAGATCACATCATTAGGAGAATGATGTGATGGACAAGACCCAATCCTAAACATAGCATAAGATCGTATAGTTCGTTTGCTATAGTTTTTCCAATGTCAAGTATCTTTTCATTAGACCATGAGATCGTGTAACTCCCGGATACCGTAGGAGTGCTTTGGGTGTACCAAACGTCACAACGTAACTGGGTGACTATAAAGGTATACTACGGGTATCTCCGAAAGTGTCTTTTGGGTCGACACGGATCAAGACTGGGATTTGTCACTCCGTATGACGGAGAGGTATCACTGGGCCCACTCGGTAATGCATCATCATAATGAGCTCAAAGTGACCAAGTGTCTGGTCACGGGATCATGCACTACAGTACGAGTAAAGTGACTTGCTGGCAACAAGATTGAACGAGGTATTGGGATACCGGCGATCGAATCTCGGGCAAGTAACATACCGATTGACGAAGGGAATTGTATACAGGGTTGCTTGAATCCTCGACATCGTGGTTCATCCGATGAGATCATCGAGGAGCATGTGGGAGCCAACATGGGTATCCAGATCCCGCTGTTGGTTATTGACCGGAGAGTCGTCTCGGTCATGTCTACGTGTCTCCCGAACCCGTAGGGTCTACACACTTAAGGTTCGGTGACGCTAGGGTTGTAGGGATATGTATATGCAGTAACCCAAATGTTGTTCGGAGTCCCGGATGAGATCCCGGACGTCACGAGGAGTTCCGGAATGGTCCGGAGGTAAAGAATTATATATAGGAAGTGCTATTTCGGGCATCGGGACAAGTTTCGGGGTCACCGGTATTGTACCGGGACCACCGGAAGGGTCCTGGGGGTACACCGGGTGGGGCCACCTGCCCCGGGGGGGCACATGGGCTGTAGGGGGTGCGCCTTGGCCTATATGGGCCAAGGGCACCAGCCCCAAGAGGCCATGCGCCTAGGGTTCAAGAAGGGAAGAGTCCCAAAGGGGGAAGGCACCTCCTAGGTGCCTTGGGGGGGAGGGATTCCTCCCTTGGCTGCCGCCCCCCTAGGAGATTGGATCTCCCAGGGCCGCCCCCCCCCCCTTGGACTCCCTATATATAGTGGGGAAAGGAGGGCCTCTCATAACACATCTTTGGTGCCTCCCTCTCCCTCTCCAACACAACCTCCTCCTCCATAGTGCTTGGCGAAGCCCTGTCGGAGTACTGCAGCTCCACCACCACCACACCGTCGTGCTGCTGCTGGAGCCATCTTCCTCAACCTCTCCTTCCCCCTTGCTGGATCAAGAAGAAGGAGACGTTATGCTGACCGTACGTGTGTTGAACGCGGAGGTGCCGTCCGTTCGGCGCTAGGATCTCCGGTGATTTGGATCACGTCGAGTACGCCTTCCTCATCCCCGTTATTTGAACGCTTCCGCGCGTGATCTACAAAGGTATGTAGATGCAATCCGATCACTCATTGCTAGATGAACTCCTAGATGGATCTTGGTGAAACCGTAGGAAATTTTTTGTTTTCTGCAACGTTCCCCAACAGTGGCATCATGAGCTAGGTCTATGCGTAGTTCTTTTTGCACGAGTAGAACACAATTTGTTGTGGGCGTTGATGTTGTCAACTTTCTTGCCGCTACTAGTCTTATCTTGCTTCAACGGTATTGTGGGATGAAGCGGCCTGGACCAACCTTACACGTACGCTTACGTGAGACCGGTTCCACCGACTAACATGCACAAGATGCATAAAGATGGCTGGCGGGTGTCTGTCTCTCCCACATTAGTTGGAGCGGATTCGATGAAAAGGGTCCTTATGAAGGGTAAATAGAAGTTCACAAATCACGTTGTGGCTTTCACGTAGGTAAGAAAACGTTCTTGCTAGAACCCTACTTCAGCCACGTAAAACTTGCAACAACAATTAGAGGACGTCTAACTTGTTTTTGCAGCAAGTGCTTTGTGATGTGATATGGCCAAAGTTGTGATGAATGATGAATGATCTATATGTGATGTATGAGATGTTCATGCTATTGTAATAGGAATCACGACTTGCATGTCGATGAGTATGACAGCCGGCAAGAGCCATAGGAGTTGTCTTTATTTTTTGTATGACCTGCGTGTCATTGAGAAACGCCATGTAAATTACTTTACTTTATTGCTAAACGCGTTAGCCATAGTAGTAGAAGTAATAGTTGGCGAGCAACTTCATGGAGACACAATGATGGAGATCATGATGATGGAGATCATGGTGTCATGCCGGTGACAAGATGATCATGGAGCCCCAAGATGGAGATCAAAGGATCTATGTGATATTGGCCATATCATGTCACTATTATTATTTGATTGCATGTGATGTTTATCATGTTTTTGCATCTTGTTTGCTTAGAACGACGGTAGTAAATAAGATGATCCCTCACAATAATTTCAAGGAAGTGTTCCCCCTAACTGTGCACCGTTGCGACAGTTCGTTGTTTCGAAGCACCACGTGATGATCGGGTGTGATAGATTCTAACGTTCACATACAACGGGTGTAAGACAGATTTACACATGCAAAACACTTAGGTTGACTTGACGAGCCTAGCATGTACAGACATGGCCTCGGAACACAGAAGACCGAAAGGTCGAGCATGAGTCGTATAGAAGATACGATCAACATGATGATCGGACACGGCCTAGTTAACTCGGATCATGTTATACTTAGATGACTGGAGGGATGTCTATCTAAGTGGGAGTTCATTGAATAATTTCATTAGATGAACTTAATTATCATGAACTTAGTCTAAAATCTTTACAATATGTCTTGTAGATCATATGGCCAACGTAGTCCTCAACTTCAACGCGTTCCTAGAGAAAACCAAGCTGAAAGACGATGGCAGCAACTACACGGACTGGGTCCGGAACCTGAGGATCATCCTCATAGCTGCCAAGAAATATTATGTCCTACAAGCACCGCTGGGTGACGCACCTGTTCTCCCTGCAGAACAAGACATTATGAACGCTTGGCAGGCACGTACCGATGACTACTCCCTCGTTCAGTGCGGCATGCTTTACAGCTTAGAGCCGGGGCTCCAAAAGCGTTTTGAGAGACACGGAGCATATGAGATGTTCGAAGAGCTGAAAATGGTTTTCCAAGCTCATGCTCGGGTCGAGATATATGAAATCTCCGACAAATTCTTCAGCTGTAAGATGGAGGAAAATAATTCTGTCAGTGAGCACATACTCACAATGTCCGGGTTACATAACCGCTTGACTCAGCTGGGAGTTAATCTCCCGGATGACACGGTCATTGACAGAATCCTTCAGTCGCTTCCACCGAGCTACAAGAGCTTTGTGATGAACTTCAATATGCAGGGGATGGAAAAGACCATTCCTGAAGTATTTGCAATGCTGAAATCAGCAGAGGTAGAAGTCAAAAAGGAACATCAAGTGTTGATGGTGAATAAAACCTCTAAGTTCAAGAAAGGCAAGGGTAAGAAAACCTTCAAGAAAGACGGCAAGGGAGTTGCCACGCCCGGCAAGCAAGCTGCCGGGAAGAAGCCAAAGAATGGACCCAAGCCCGAGACTGAGTGCTTTTATTGCAAGGAAAGTGGTCACTGGAAGCGGAACTGCCCCAAATACTTAGCGGACAAGAAGGCCGGCAAAACAAAAGGTATATGTGATATACATGTAATTGATGTGTACCTTACCAGTACTCGTAGTAGCTCCTGGGTATTTGATACCGGTGCAGTTGCTCACATTTGTAACTCAAAGCAGGAGCTGCGGAATAAGCGGAGACTGGCGAAGGACGAGGTGACGATGCGAGTCGGGAATGGTTCCAAGGTCGATGTGATCGCCGTCGGCACGCTGCCTCTTCATTTACATACGGGATTAGTTTTAAACCTCAATAATTGTTATTTAGTGCCAAGTTTGAGCATGAACATTGTATCAAGATCTCGTTTAATTCGAGATGGCTACTCATTTAAATCCGAGAATAATGGTTGTTCTATTTATATGAGAGATATGTTTTATGATCATGCTCTGATGGTGAATGGTTTATTCTTAATGAATCTCGAGCGTAATGCTACACATATTCATAGTGTGAGTACCAAAAGAAGTAAGGTTGATAATGATAGTCCCACATACTTGTGGCACTGCCGCCTTGGTCACATAGGTGTCAAACGCATGAAGAAGCTCCATGCAGATGGACTTTTAGAGTCTCTTGATTATGAATCATTTGACACGTGCGAACCATGCCTCATGGGTAAAATGACCAAGACTCCGTTCTCAGGAACAATGGAGCGAGCAACCAACTTATTGGAAATCATACATACTGATGTGTGCGGTCCAATGAGTGTTGAGGCTCGCGGTGGCTATCGTTATGTTCTCACCCTCACTGATGACTTGAGTAGATATGGGTATATCTATTTAATGAAACACAAGTCTGAGACCTTTGAAAAGTTCAAGGAATTTCAGAGTGAGGTTGAGAATCAACGTGACAGGAAAATCAAGTTCCTGCGATCAGATCGTGGAGGAGAATACTTGAGTCATTAGTTTGGCACACACTTAAGAAAATGGGGAATAGTTTCACAACTCACGCCGCCTGGAACACCTCAGCGTAATGGTGTGTCCAAACGTCGTAATCGCACTCTATTAGATATGGTGCGATCTATGATGTCTCTTACCGGTTTACCGTTATCTTTTTGGGGGTATGCTTTAGAGACTGCCGCATTCACTTCAAATAGGGCTCCTTCGAAATCTGTTGAGACGACACCGTATGAATTATGGTTTGGGAAGAAACCTAAGCCGTCGTTTCTATAGGTTTGGGGATGCGATGCTTATGTCAGAAAACTTCAACCTGAAAAGCTCGAACCCAAGTCGAAAAAATGCGTCTTCATAGGATACCCTAAAGAAACTATTGGGTATACCTTCTACCTCAGATCCGAAGGCAAGATCTTTGTTGCCAAGAATGGGTCCTTTCTAGAGAAAGAGTTTCTCTCGAAAGAAGTAAGTGGGAGGAAAGTAGAACTTGATGAAGTATTACCTCTTGAACCGGAAAATGGCGCAACTCAAGAAAATGTTCCTGTGGTGCCTGCACCGACTATAGAGGAAGTTAATGATGACGATCAAGATACTTCTGATCAAGCTCCTACTGAAATTCGAAGGTCCACAAGGACACGTTCCGCACCAGAGTGGTACGGCAACCCTGTCTTGGAAATCATGTTGTTAGACAACGGTGAACCTTCGAACTATGAAGAAGCGATGGCGGGCCCGGATTCTGACAAATGGCTAGAAGCCATGAAATCCGAGATAGGATCCATGTATGAAAATGAAGTATGGACTTTGACTGACTTGCCCGTTGAGCGGCTAGCCATTGAAAATAAATGGATCTTTAAGAAGAAGACAGACGCGGATGGTAACGTGACCATCTATAAAGCTCGGCTTGTCGCTAAGGGTTATCGACAAGTTCAAGGGGTTGACTACGATGAGACTTTCTCACCCGGTAGCGAAGCTAAAGTCCGTCCGAATCATGTTAGCAATTGCCGCTTTCTACGATTATGAAATATGGCAAATGGATGTGAAAACGGCATTCCTTAATGGTTTCCTTAAGGAAGAATTGTATATGATGCAGCCGGAAGGTTTTGTCGGTCCTAAGAATGCTGACAAGGTGTGCAAGCTCCAATGCTCGATTTATGGGCTGGTGCAAGCATCTCGGAGTTGGAACATTCGCTTTGATGAGATGATCAAAGCGTTTGGGTTTACACAGACTTATGGAGAAGCCTGTGTTTACAAGAAAGTGAGTGAGAGCTCTGTAGCATTTCTCATATTATATGTAGATGACATACTTTTGATGGGAAATGATATAGAACTCTTGGACAGCATTAAGGCCTACTTGAATAAAAGTTTTTCAATGAAGGACCTTGGAGAAGCTTCTTATATATTAGGCATCAAGATCTACAGAGATAGATCAAGACGCCTCATAGGTCTTTCACAAAGCACATACCTTGATAAGATATTGAAGAAGTTCAATATGGATCAGTCTAAGAAGGGGTTCTTGCCTGTGTTGCAAGGTGTGAAATTGAGCTCAGCTCAATGTCCGACAACGGCAGAAGATATAGAAGAGATGAGTGTCATCCCCTATGCCTCAGCCATAGGTTCTATTATGTATGCCATGCTGTGTACCAGACCTGATGTAAACCTTGCCGTAAGTTTGGTAGGAAGGTACCAAAGTAATCCCGGCAAGGAACACTGGACAGCGGTCAAGAATATCCTGAAGTAACTGAAAAGTACTAAGGAAATGTTTCTCGTTTATGGAGGTGACGAAGAGCTCGTCGTAAAAGGTTACGTCGACGCTAGCTTCGACACAGATCTGGATGACTCTAAGTCACAAACCGGATACGTGTATATTTTGAATGGTGGGGCATTAAGCTGGTGCAGTTGCAAGCAGAGCGTCGTGGCGGGATCTACATGTGAAGCAGAGTACATGGCAGCCTCGGAGGCAGCACATGAAGCAATTTGGGTGAAGGAGTTCATCACCGACCTAGGAGTCATACCCAATGCATCGGGGCCGATCAAGCTCTTCTGTGACAACACTGGAGCTATTGCTCTTGCCAAGGAGCCCAGGTTTCACAAGAAGACAAGGCACATCAAGCGTCACTTCAACTCCATTCGTGAAAATGTTCAAGATGGAGACATAGATATTTGTAAAGTACATACGGACCTGAATGTAGCAGATCCGTTGACTATACCTCTCCCTAGAGCAAAACATGATCAACACCAGAATTCCATGGGTGTTCGATTCATCACAATGTAACTAGATTATTGACTCTAGTGCAAGTGGGAGACTGTTGGAAATATGCCCTAGAGGCAATAATAAAAACATTATTATTATATTTCCTTGTTCATGATAATTGTCTTTATTCATGCTATAATTGTGTTATCCGGAATTCGTAATACATGTGTGAATAATAGACACCAACATGTCCCTAGTAAGCCTCTAGTTGACTAGCTCGTTGATCAACAGATAGTCATGGTTTCCTGACTATGGGCATTGGATGTCATTGATAACGAGATCACATCATTAGGAGAATGATGTGATGGACAAGACCCAATCCTAAACATAGCATAAGATCGTATAGTTCGTTTGCTATAGTTTTTCCAATGTCAAGTATCTTTTCCTTAGACCATGAGATCGTGTAACTCCCGGATACCGTAGGAGTGCTTTGGGTGTACCAAACATCACAACGTAACTGGGTGACTATAAAGGTATACTACGGGTATCTCCGAAAGTGTCTGTTGGGTTGACACAGATCAAGACTGGGATTTGTCACTCCGTATGACGGAGAGGTATCACTGGGCCCACTCAGTAATGCATCATCATACTGAGCTCAAAGTGACCAAGTGTCTGGTCTCGGGATCATGCACTACGGTACGAGTAAAGTGACTTGCCGGCAACGAGATTGAACGAGGTATTGGGATACCGACGATCGAATCTCGGGCAAGTAACGTACCGATTGACGAAGGGAATTGTATACGGGGTTGCTTGAATCCTCGACATCGTGGTTCATCCGATGAGATCATCGAGGAGCATGTGGGAGCCAACATGGGTATCCAGATCCCGCTGTTGGTTATTGACCGGAGAGTCGTCTCGGTCATGTCTACATGTCTCCCGAACCCGTAGGGTCTACACACTTAAGGTTCGGTGACGCTAGGGTTGTAGGGATATGTATATGCAGTAACCCAAATGTTGTTCGGAGTCCCGGATGAGATCCCAGACGTCACGAGGAGTTCCGGAATGGTCCGGAGGTAAAGAATTATATATAGGAAGTGCTATTTCGGGCATCGGGACAAGTTTCGGGGTCACCGGTATTGTACCGGGGCCACCGGAAGGGTCCCGGGGGTCCACCGGGTGGGGCCACCTGCCCCGGGGGGCCACATGGGCTGTAGGGGGTGCGCCTTGGCCTATATGGGCCAAGGGCACCAGCCCCAAGAGGCCCATGCGCCTAGGGTTCAAGAAGGGAAGAGTCCCAAAGGGGGAAGGCACCTCCTAGGTGCCTTGGGGGGAGGGATTCCTCCCTTGGCCGCCGCCCCCTAGGAGATTGGATCTCCTAGGGCCGCCCCCCCCCCTTGGACTCCCTATATATAGTGGGGAAAGGAGGTCCTCTCATAACACATCTTTGGTGCCTCCCTCTCCCTCTCCAACACATCCTCCTCCTCCATAGTGCTTGGCGAAGCCCTGCCGGAGTACTGCAGCTCCACCACCACCACGTCGCCGTGCTGCTGCTGGAGCCATCTTCCTCAACCTCTCCTTCCCTCTTGCTGGATCAAGAAGAAGGAGACGTTACGCTGACCGTACGTGTGTTGATCGCGGAGGTGCCGTCCGTTCGGCGCTAGGATCTCCGGTGATTTGGATCACATCGAGTACGCCTTCCTCATCCCCGTTCTTTGAACGCTTCTGCGCGTGATCTACAAAGGTATGTAAATGCAATCCGATCACTCGTTGCTAGATGAACTCCTAGATGGATCTTGGTGAAACCGTAGGAAAATTTTTGTTTTCTGCAACGTTCCCCAACAGCACATTGGTAGTAGTAGTGTCCATCTCTATCTCTAGAGGCCTTCCCTCATTCATCCTTTTCTCTCACAAGATAAACTACTCATACAAATGCATCTTGATGTTCCGTGGAACGCACGAGGATGTTTCCTTGGGGGTCTCTCCAGCGCGGCGTGGCCGTAGTTGCAAGTTGACGCCCCTTGAGATGCCGACGTTGAGGGGCACTCAGATTTCCTCCGATGAGCAGGTAAGATGAGTTTGATCACGTAGTAAATGCATTCTAAAGACTACTTCCGTGTCCATTTCCTAATTCTCCCCCTGCCCACTGTTTCACAGGTTAGGCTCGGTGCGAGTGGAGATTGGCTTGCATATGTACGGGAGGGTACCAACATCAATTTGCACAACATTTACAACGTGACACCGTTCCCATAGAACCTTTGTCCAACATTGGGATCATCCATGCAACGGGCCACAACATGAATTGGTACGATGGAACCACGGTGAGATTGAATAAGATAGCACGAACCTTGCACATGGCGGTCAAAGGCGAACCATGCTGTCTGCGGCCAATTTGTTGCCGTACGAGTAGGAAGACGTTGTGCTCCTTTCTAACCGCATCTTCGCAGTGACAAACCAGGGGACTTATTTTGTATGGGACACATCCTACGATATACTCCCTCTCTCCCAGTTTATTTGTTTTGAATATTTTCGTTTTATAAGTTTCAAATTCAAATTTAGAGCTCCCCATCACATGTTGAGATTACAATGTCCATTAAATCGTTGCGTGCATGTATAGTAAAGAAACAAATCTCGAGTTTGGCACGAGTTCGTGCTGCGGGAGCACCACAAACCAGAGTTACATTTCCCTCTCAGGGCCGTCGGGACTGAGCTTCAGCGCCTTACTACACCTACCTTTGAGTCAATAGCATGTGGACCCGATAGGTGACTGGTCCACATGTAATGCTCCCGAAGGCAGAGGGGCGGTGGGGCCAAGAGGGGTGAGCCGCAAGTCGAGGGACGTGTGGTGTCATGGGTTCGAGTAGCGTCGTGGGAATCGCGTGTGGCTGTGGTAGAAACTTGATGCCCGCCGCATTTTAGGTGGCCCACATGTCATGCACACAAAGGCAGAGGGGCGAGGCGACCGAGAGGGGTGAGGCGCACGTCGGGGGGCGTGGTGCCGTGGGTTGGAGAGCCGTCGTAGGAATCGCGAGATGAAACGTGATGGTCGCCGTAGTTGAACTTCCATGGACAAGCTGTCATGTCTACGGACACATGCACTGCATACCGATCCCTGGAAGGAGTAGCAGAGAAAGCTATATATGCGGATAAATAGTTCCTTATAGTCAAGCAGACCCACGCTACTACTCTATTCCAAAGACATGCACACCATCGAAACAGTCCATCTATATCAATATACACCGAGAGGGAATATTTTTTTACAAGAGAGGAAATAGTTCATCCATCCATAATGCCCTCCTGCTGGTGCAGCCTTTTCTTCTTCTTCTTCTTCTTCTTCTTCTTCTTCTTCTTCTTCTTCTTCTTCTTCTTCTTCTTGTTCTCATTCTCTGTGGGAGACGGCTTCGCAACAAGATCTTTGGACCTTGCAACTATCTCGATACTCACACGGGCATCGAGGGCAGCATATTTTATCCGCTCATACGTCAAGGGATAATTCTCCCATCCAGATGACCTTAATGCTACCATCTCGTCACCCTTCTGAAGATTTGTACCGAGCACAAAATTTGCTACGTCGAATAGGGATGGTGTCTGTTTATCACAATCTTCTATAGGAATTTTGATTCTGGTTTGTAGGTCAGCTATGCTTTTCAAATCAAGGTTGTACGGCTCCAGCTTCTGTTTGTCCCCTTCGATGGCTGCCCCACAGAAGTATACGTCCTCCCGAGACAAGAAATCATGAAGCACACCTGGTATGGAGGGCGAGTGTATGATGTGGTACAGCAAAACATCATCTTCGAGGCACAGCTGAAGGACAGCGGCGCACTGGATCTTCCCAGGGGCACGCTCCGTGTACTCTGCGTCGAGACCGATGACCCTCGTCTCTACCTTTTCGAGGGAGTTGGATACATTGTTGATCCACTGCCGAACAACCCTTGGGTGGACGGTGACGGTGGCAACTATGCGCATCGAGCCTTCAACGAGGACATGTTGGACGCTAAAAACCTGCATCTCGATCTCTTTCGCCATTTGGAACCGCTGGAACGGAGGGCTATGGTTTGGAGAATTAGGATTAGATGGCTAGTCTAACTGAAGTAGTAGATGATTATTTAAAGAGGTTAAAACAATGTGAACGCAGTGGGGTTTGGATGCAAATGAAGATGAAGGGGAGGTGAAGAAGCTGAGGAGAATCGGTTCCCGATGGAGAAGTAAATGGGAGAAGTGGCGTGCAGGCAGTTGATTAGACAGCTAGGTAGACTAAACGAAAAGGCTATGCGGGTAGACTGATGAGTCGTACCTGTTCGTGTACGTGCCCATCCTTCCTGATAGGTGGGACCTATGCAAACAGATAAAAAATGTGTCGTAGCTTTTTTTTTGAGCGCGTGAGTGGGAGACACAACATTCTCTGGTTAAGGAATACTCCCTCCGTTTAGGTGAGTATAAGTCACCTTATGAAAATCAGGTTTTCCGAAAACGTTTAGGCGTGGAGCATTAACTTCCTGCTCGATCCCCTCCCAGCCTCGTTAGCTAGTGTTCTCTTCCTCTGCTGCCACGTTCTACCTTTCCATTTTTCCTCTTCTCAAGTGTGGAACGATCTGCATGCCGTCCTTGATGCACCAGAACGACCACTGCATGCATCGCGGCAGGGCGTTGATTGGGCATGCACGAGAATTTGGTCCTGCTCGCAATATGGATGATACCTGAACGATGAAGTGAACAGGCATGCTAGCACGGGAGACCTATTTCCGCTATACAATAGTGGAGTACTCATGTTCCTACTAGTAGTAGTGGTAGTACAACCGTGGTACACTTGATGGTCAAAATACTATTCATCCGGTCCTCACAGTGAAGTGACAACACCCTGCGCCTGACACTAGTCCAGGCGGCGTGTTCGGGTTACCAAAGTCAGCCTCACCCTGTGCACTGTGCAGTCTGTCATTGCCGCTGTACAGCACATTGGCGCCTCACCTCGTCTCCCTCTCCGCTCCCATAGCACCACTCCATCTTCATCTCCTTCTCCGTCTCCGTCTCCATCTCACTGTGCCCCCGTGTACCGTCGCCTCACTCGCCTCCCCCAGTACCACTATTCCCTTGCTAGCCGCTCCAGCACCCACATCCTTCTCCCCCGTAAATCAAGCCCCCCAAAACCCCCACCTTCCAAACTCCACCATGGCCGAACGCAAACCGCGCAGCATCCATATGACCCGCGATTGGAGCAATCTCCCCAGTGACATCGTCGACCTCTGTTGTTCGTGTATGGATATGTTGAGCGCCCTGCGGCTGGCTGCATGCTCGAGGGACATGCACACGGCCATCATCGAAGCGAGGCCTAAGCTTTTCAAGACACCCTGCTTGCTGCTATCTGGTCTTGCCCGATTGGCTCACCATGATACAGAGGCGTACATGATGCCCCTCGACCTCAATCCGATCTCCATTAGCCGAAACTTCTTTGCAGGTATGTAGTGGGTCGCCGTACATCATTTCCCTCGACATCGATCCGATCACCATCGCCCGAAACTTCTTGGCAGGTATGTAGTGGGTCGGCATGAACTCCCACTGGATGGCTGCCTTCAGACAAGACGGTAAAAAGTTGGTGCTCGTGAACTTCCAGACCTCCCATGAGATTATCCTTCCTCCGTTGGATTATATAGAGTATTACCATCGCGGTCCAAGTCATCTAGATTACCACGTCAGTTGGACGGACCTTGTTTTGCAGAAGATTGTAATCTGCCAAGTGCCCACACGACATGCGAATTACGCAGACTTCAAGCTAATTGCCTTGTTCGCCCGTGGACTCGCCTATCTTTACGCCGGTGCCTTCTTTAGCTGGAGGCAACTCAGCTCGCAGTGGATCATCGTCAAAGCTGATACACACTTCTGTGATGCTATTGAACACAATGGCACCATCTACGCGATCGACAAAGCAGATGGCACCACGTATTGCTGGGACGGCGCATGTAAGTTGTTTCCGTCTAATGTTAATGATGATGCCATGACACTGTTTGAACTTTTTGTGATGATTGGCATATCCCTATTTGAGCAGAATTTGAGTAGAACTATGGCAATGTATTAGAGACGCCGCAAATCAGCTATATTTGGAATGAGTTAATTCATGCGATTGTGTACATGTCATTACAGCCAATTTGTACCCTGAATAATCAAACGGTTAGGAATATATGGATTTTATCCTTATTTTACAGTAATCTATATACTACTACTAAATATGAGTGTGTATCAATGGCCATGTTAGTTTCCTCACTTTGATGATGTAGAAACATGCACCACACTGTTGGTTTCATCTAACCATACATTAGGGAAGTAAATGTGCATATGGAGAACTCTATATTTGGAAGTAGTGAAATCCTGCAATGCTTACCATGTGTACATACCTATATTCGCCCTTCAGCAATCAATGGCTAGAATAATATCCTCACAAAATATTTGCCCACAGAACACGAGTGTATAACAATGCATGGTCTGTTAGTTACCTTGAAGAATTTGTTTGTGAGAACAGAACATGATTACATAACATGCATGACATGGTAGTTTCCTGTGAAGAATCGATTGCGAGATAACATGAGTATAACCATGCATGGCACTTCTATATTTTCGAACCCAGTATACATTTCCCTGTATTTTCCTCCCAGTTCCAACAGGGACATATCAATGTTGTTTCTTGCATTATCCTACTCATACTCTGAACAATGCTGATCTTACATTAACAATGTCTGTCCTTTTTGATATGATGCAGTGTCCCTACAATTACTGTCCTTTGTAATCACACCACCTTTGCCAAAAACAGGGAAGCATAACTGGTACCTCGCTCGATCAGACGACGGCAAAAGACTGATGATCATTCGGACACATGAGCCGGAAAAGTTATATTGCAAAAACCCCATTGTATACAAGCACCGTGTAATACGTGAGTATCCGGACAGTGGCTGTTACGTCTATGAGCAGGATACCAGCTTGTTGGGGCCTTTAGGATTTTTTAGTTGGAGGCGGGTAAACAGCCTTGGTTCATACTCTCTATTTCTCGGACTCAATTATCCGATTAACCAGGAGATCACCGTTGGCAAGGACATTGATGGCAGAGAGGCTCTGTTTGCTATGGAAAACTGTGTCTACACGGTGAGCCCTAGGAGTTCGGGAGCAAACTCCCCTGATTGTCAACGATACAGCCTGCAGCCAAAAGAAGGTGAGAATGACAAAGGCATCTGGATTAACTTTGATCCTTGGATGTCTCAATTACGACAGGCAGTGATGTGGTTCAAGCCTTCAGGTTGATAGGTAATTGGGCTGTTGCATCGAAAGGGTGGAGTACTGGTGTCTCCGGATCACTGGTCGCTGAAGCGGGGCTGCAAATTATGATGGTGTTGGATCATCTCTTTGAATGACTTTGTTGTCTTTGCTGCTGGTTCTGGATGGGTAGTTCTTTCTTTTGTTATGCATATTCCTTGTCATTTGGTCATCCTCGTCTATGTCACTCTTACTATGTAATAGTTGCTTCTATTTAGAATGTCATTCTCGTCTGGATCACGAGAGTCTGAGCGCTGCAGATGGGTGCGTTTTGGTGGTGTAGCAAGACTTCTTATGAACTATCATGTCTTGCTGTTTATGTCAGTAGTAGTCACTAGTCAGTGTTTGAATGTTGTATATATCGTTGTTCCGAACTGTTTATTGTCTTGAACTACTGGTGGGCTAAATGAGGGCATCACCATTCTCCAGTGTTCAGAGTATATCTCCTTTTTTCAAGTTATATAATTTGAGCTCAATGTCTTTTCCATGATGTACACTTGTTTGGGCCAGTGAGGTGTGGTTGAGTATGGGCCGACTAGTAACGCAATGCCAAACATGTCAATTATGAATCTTAGGCCGGGCTCTTAAAAGATCCTGAAAAAAAAAGGCCGGGCTCTCCAAAAAAGAAAGAATAAGGCCTCTTAGGCCGACATGTGGGCGCCGCCGGTGTTTTCGTGCGCTTGCGCGCCAAGAGCATATTGGCGCGTGCTCGAAATTCATGCTACCTTTTCATCCCCAGTCTCTCGCTCCTCCCCCACCTCTGGAATCTCGATTCCTACTCCAGTTCCCCCAAATCCCCCTCCAGTACTCCCTGTACTCAAGCGCACTATCATGTCACTGGTCAACGCGGATCTCCGAGCCGGAGATCCTGAGGTCCGTCCTACCTTCGGTCGCTGCATGCTCTCGCTCAACAGTGGCATGGCGGCGCTTGACGACCAGTTTGCCGGCAAAGTGCTGATGGTAACCATCAACGGCGGCCGGCCTCCCATCTCGCCGGACGACCTTGTCAAAGCTCTTGGCATTGCGCACGGCATCCAAATAAGTGACTTGCTCATCGAAGTCTGTCCGCCACTGGCTGATTTCTTCGCCAGGTTCTGGACAACTTTTGACTGCAGTTGTGTGTTCGAATCTTCCCGGCGTTTGTTCTGCGATGGCGCGCTGGTGAGCTTTGATCGGTGGCACCCAGGATGGGGCTCGGTGCCCTCTGAGTTTGAGTTTTTAACAAAGTTTACCTTCCACGGCATGCCTCGACGTGCTTGGAACAGCGAGTCCATGAACGAGCTTATCAACGACCTTGGAGGTGAGCTCGTAAGTATGTTCGTTCCTCCAGACAGCTGGGCTCTGACGGTTATGGCATGGATGAAGAAGCCGTCCACCATACCGAAGGTGATTGGTGTTGAGATATCGGTGCAGGAACCGGGGTTGTACTATTCGTCGCCACCAAGGCCGCCGCGGACCACGTTAGGGATGTACCTGTATCGAGTGTTCGTGCATGTCAAAGAAGTGGTCAATCCATCAATCGAAGTCCTGCCGCCGCCGCTGGTGCCAGGGTCCGTCGACGACGTCCATTACAGGAGTCAACGTCGGACTTTCCCCGTGTTGCTTGGAACGATGGATGGCACAAGGCCTACTCCATCGCACGGCAGAGGCCACTGCTTCTTTGGGAGAAGAGGCAGGGCTAGCTGCCTGGATGTGCTCTAATTTGAGGTAACAACTGAATGTGCTAGCAGAACTTATTGTGTTGTTTGTCTATTTTCTTTGCACAACATCCAAGATATTTCCCCGTCATTGATAAGATGATGAACCGTTATGTACGACTTCGTTGGTTTCAACATAGCCCTTCCCATAGGGATCCACTGCTTCCATCCTGATTGTGCCGCTTGCGTGAAATTTTTGTATGCAAGTTCAGTGTGCTATGATGTTCTATATGATTGTGTCAACTATATAAGTTTTTACTGAGCATCAGCAATGCATATGGCTGAAAGATGTATTTACGAGCACCGACCGATGGGTCTCTCTCTCTATCTCTCTCCCACACACACAAACACACGCACACGCACAAGTGGGACCCGTTGAATTATTTATTTGCTCGTGACAGCTTTTAATTAGGTTCCACTGTAATCTAACTTTTTTCTTAAGTTATTAATTGAGCTCAGTGACTTCAAAAAGTTGTACACAAGACTTGTTTGGGCCTTTCCGGCATCGCTGAATGTGGGCTGAGTAACCATGTTAGGTTGTATTGTACTACACAGGCCTTTTTTTCAACATCAGCAATGCAACTGGGCCGACAGTTGGACACTATATCCGGGTCAACTTGTTATTCTCCGCCCTGCTGGGCTGCAAACTTTCCTAGGAGGTATGCATTAGGCTTAGCAAGAAAATGGACTTTAAGAAATAATAAATGGGATGTAATTATAATAACTGGGCAGTAACTATGCACCAAACATGCAATTAGTTTAAAATATATTATTTTTGGAATTTGAAAATTTTAATTTCATTACTTGTTGCGCGCGCAATATTTCATTGGATTTTAATGTAATACAACTTTATTTTGAAATTATATTTAACCTGACTAAAAATTTCGGATAAAAATATTTCGGATCCCATCAAAATGTGTGAATTTTTTTTGAATTCTGTTTTGAGCGGTTGTTTGAAATTATTAATCATTGTCCTAGCTAGAAGTTGGGCTGTACTTTTAACAAACTGTAAATGGGCTGTAGTAAATTCCATTAGAATAAAAAAAATGGGATGTACATTCTTACAAATCGCAAATGGGCTATATGTTCTCTGCCAAATCCGAGCTGTGGGCCTACTAAGTTGACGCGTACCAAGGGCTTTGTCAACTTAGTCAATATAAACGATTCTAGCTGCAGTGATCATATGATGTCCATCCAACAGCCGTAGTGCTTCTTCAACCTCTGGTCTCAGTGGCGAATCTAGCATGAAAATGAAGGGCAGGCTCAAACATCAAGTTCTAAGCCTAATTAGCAATTGCATTGTGATTCTTGCATGTAAAGCACAAAAAAATAATTGTTAAGTGGTATGGTTAGCTGAAATACGTTTGTGGAGGGTAGGCTTAAGCCTGATGAAGCCCACCTAGTAGACTCGCCACTGTCTGGTCTTCTTGCTCCAGCCGCCCAAAGCAGCGCCGGTCGTGTCGCGTGCTCCTGCCTCCCGTGGCCCGCTGTGATGCCGCGAAGGCCTCACCGCACCGTACTACTCCCACCGCTGGCCAGGCCATCCCTCTACTCACCCTCACCCCCTGTTATTATGCGGCGACGGCAGCCTCACACCGCAGCCGAACCAGTGAACCCTCGTACTCCTCTCCGCGTGGGCTTCCACTGCTGCGTCTTCCCCGGCTCTGCGTCGTCCCCTTCCCAGGCCTCGCCGTCGTCCAGACCACCGCCCTGGTGCTCTCGGCGCGGTGTGGTCAACGTGGTCAACGACCGACTTCCATCGGAAGAGTACTGTACGTGGAGAGGCTGACAGCTGGGTCCAGGCGGCCGCAAGGAAGTGCCTCCTTATTACGCGCAAAATAATTATTCATCCACCTGACAGCAGGGACCCACTGGATGGGCCACCTTATTTCGCGAAAAAAAAAATGTTTCCCCCCTGACTGCTGGGACCCATCGGACGGGCCACCGTATTTCGCGAAAAAAAGTTCCCCTCGCTGTCAGCTCGGACCCACCGGAAGTGCCTCCTTATTACGCACAAAAAAATGAATACTCCCCCTGCTAGCTGGGACCCACCATGTTGGGAGGCTGACTTGTGGGCCTACTAAGTTGACTGGGACGGGGGCCTTTGTCAACTTTAGTCAATATGAACGATTCTAGCTCCAGTGACCGTACGATGTCCATCCAACGGCCGTAGTGCTTCTTCAACCTCTGGTCTTCTTGCTCCAGCCGCCCAAAGCAGCGCCGGTCGTGCCGCATGCTCCTGCCTCCCGCGGCCGGATGTGCTGCCGCGGAGGCCTCACCGCCCCCTACTATTCCCACCGCTGGCCAGGCCCTGCAGCGACGGTAGCCTCACACCGCAGCCGAACCAGTGAACCCTCATACTCCTCTCCGCTCGAGCTTCCACTGCCGCGTCTTCCCCGGCTCCCCGTCGTCCCCTTCCTAGGCCTCGCCGTCGTCCACCGCCGTGGTGCTCTCCGTGCGGCGTGGTCAACATGGTCAAGGAACGACTTCCATCGGAATAGTACTGTACGTGGAGAGGCTGACAGCTGGGTCCACGGCCACAGCCCATTTTTTTGTGATTTGCCAAGTAAGTCGCTTTGTCAGGCCTGTTGGGCTGCAAATCTTTCAAGATGAGGAGAGCTTTCATTCGGCTGGCCGAGAAAATGGCCCATTAATAACGAGAAATGGGTTGTACATTTTTAAAACACATCAAACCGGCAATTAGTTTCAAATATCTTTTTTTTCATTTCGAGATTTTATATTACATTAATTTTTATGCGTGGAGAATTTGTTGGATTTTATATTGATATACATTTATTTTTAAAATCAGTTTGAATGTGAGTCGAAACTTCGGGATTAAAAATAGTTCGGGCCGCACCGAAATATGCAAAATTTCATATAATTTCGAGGGTTTTTTGGAGCCCATATTCTTTTTGTTAGCATTTTTTTGCTAACAAAAAGAATATGGGCTCCAAAAAAACCCTAAAGAATTAGCAAATGGGCTGTAAATTATTAGAAATAATGGCAGATGGGTTGTATGCTGTTTTCCGCAGATTTGAGGCTTTCCTAAAAAAAGGTTGACGCACAAGCAGTGACTGTTGGATGTCCATCCAACGGCCGTCGTGCTTCTTCAATCTCTGCTCTTCCTGCTCCAGCCGCTCAAACAAGCACCGGCGGGACTGCCTGCTCCCTCCTCCCCGCGGCCGGCTGTGCTGCCGCGCAGGCCACACCGCCCCACCGTACTCACATTGCTGGCCTAGCCATCCCTCTACTAACCCACACCTGCTGTTATTCTCCGGCGACGGCAGACGAACCAGTAAACCCTCGTACAGTCGTACTCCCCTCCACGTGGGAAACAACTGCCGCGTCTTCCCTGCCTCCGTGTTGTTCCCTTCCTAGGCCTCGCTGTCGTCCACCGCACTGGTGCTCTCGGTGTGGCGTGGTCAACGTGGTCAAGGAACGGCTTCCATCGGACCTGGAATGTACGTGGAGAGGCTGACAGCTGGGTCCACGGCCGCAGCAAGGAAGTGCCTCCTTATTACGTGCCAAATAATTATTCCTCCACCTGACAGCGGGGACCCACCGGACGGGCCACCGTATTTCGTGAAAAAAATGTTTCCCTCTGACTGCTGGGACCCACCAGCTACATCTTCGCACGCAAGGAAGTTCCTGACAACCGGGACCCACCTGGTCGAAGCGTACGTAGCGTTGTCATTCTGGTCGCGAACGTGTACGTACATACTGGTCGATGTAGAGGCGCGCACGTGTCGTAGTAGAGGCGCGCACATAGCATGTACACATACGTACAGCGGCCAGGGTGCAAGAAAGAAAATATGGCCACGTATGTGTACATACGGACGGGGTCTCGAACGCCTATTTGCGCATACGTACGACCAGGGCTCGTGTACATGGCTGGGTCGGAACGGAGAAACAGCGTCGTCATCGTGTTCATGGGGAGGCAACGGAATGCGTCGTGTTCATGGGGAGGCAACGTAATGCGTCGTGTTCATCAGGAGGCAACGGAACGCGTGGGAGCCAACCAGCTGGGTCAGAATGGAATGCGTGGTCATGTTCATCGGGAGGGCTTGGACGGAACAGGCGATGGAAACGAGGCCTGGCGTACCGCACAACGGAGGAAACGGACCTCCTACGTTCGGAATGGGGTCCTGTTGATCGGGAGGGGTCTGGCGTACCGCAAAACGGAGGAAACTGACCGCCTACGGTCGAAACGGGGGTCCTGTTGATCGGGAGGGGTGTGGCGTACCAGAAAACGGACGAAACGGACTTGTGTTGGAGCGCTACGGTCAAAACGGGGGTCCTGTTCATCGGGAGGGGTGTGGCGTACCGCAAAACGGGACTCCACGGGATACTGTTCATCTCCACCGTCGACCTCCTCCAGCCTCCACGGGCTACCGTCGACCTCCTCCAGCCTCCACGGGCTCCTGTTCATCCAGCTTCCACCGCGCGCGACTACACCGGCTACTGTTCAACCACCCCTCCACGGGCACCCCTCCACCGTCTACTGTTCAGCCAGCCCTCAACACCATGGGGTCCTGTTCAACCACCCCTCCACGGGCACCCTCCACTGTCTACTGTTCATCCAGCCCTCCACACCACGGGGTCCTGTTCAACCACCCCTCCACGGGCACCCTCCACCGTCTACTGTTCATCAAGCCCTCCACACCACGGGGTCCTGTTCAACCACCCCTCCACGGGCACCCCTCCACCATCTACTGTTCATCCAGCCCTCCACACCACGCGGTCCTGTTCATCCAGAGGCAACGCCACCGCTCACTGTTCATCCAAACCCCCCCGCAACGCTCACTATTCATCCAATCGATCGGCTTCAGTTAGCAGCAGTAGCGAAGGAATCGCTCGATCGGGTTCAGTTAACAGCCATCGATCGATCGCTCGAGTTCAGTAATGCGTAGCCTGCAGTGCAATCACTCGGGTTCAGTTAGAGCCCAACGCCTCGCTCGGGTTCAGTTAGAGCCAACGCCTCGCACACACGCGCGTACATGTACGAGAGAAACGCGCATCGCTCGGCCCCCGACCTCCCACCGTAACCGGGAACTCCCCGAAATTTTCCTCCTCCTCGCTTCTACCACGGTTTTTTCTGTCATGGACAGCCCAAAGAATGTCATGCAGCTGCGTCTCCGGCCCGCCCAGGACAAAAAGCCCATTTTCTGTCATGATTTTTTGTCATAGAAGTAGGAGCCCACCACATCTTTGATGATACCGGGTTTTGTCACAATTATCGTCATAGAAGTGTCATATGTATGACAGAATTTTTTTTCGTTCGGCCCAAAATGTCACGGGTGTCTTTTTTTTGTAGTGTAAGCCGTAAAGCATGGTGCACTAAACTATCAAGTAGTCATCATATTGAGCTAGCCAAACATTCATAACTTCTGCATTTGCTCCTGCAATAGGTTTGTCACCTAGCGGTGCATCAAGGACATAATACTTCTGTGCAGCAATGAGGATAAACCTTAGATCACGGACCCAGTCCGCATCATTGCTACTATCATCTTTCAACTTAGTTTTCTCTAGGAACATATCAAAAAACACAGGGGAGCTACAACACGAGCTATTGATCTACAACATAATTTGCAAATACTATCAGGACTAAGTTCATGATAAATTAAAGTTTAATTAATCATATTACTTAAGAACTCCCACTTAGATAGACATCCCTCAAGTCATCTAAATGATACGTGATCCAAATTAACTAAACCATGTCCGATCATCATGTGAAATGAAGTAGTCATCAATGGTGAACATCTCTATGTTGATCATATCCGCTATATGATTCACGTTTGACCTTTCGGTCTCCAGTGTTTCGAGACCACTTATACCTTGAAATTTTAGTAAGGGATCATCTTATAATGCTACCGCCGTACTAAGAAAAATAAGATGCATAAAGATAAACATCACATGCAATCAAATATGACATGATATGGCCATCATCATCTTGTGCTTTTGATATCCATCACCAAAGCAACGTCATGATCTCCATCGTCACCGGCTTGACACCTTGATCTCCATCGTAGCCTCGTGGTCGTCTCACCAACTATTGTCTCTACGACTATCGCTACCGCTTAGTGATAAAGTAAAGCAATTACATGGTGTTTGTATTTCATACAATAAAGCAACAACCATATGGCTCCTGTCAGTTGCCGATAACTTTTGAAAAACATGATCATCTCATACAACATCTTTATATCACATCATGTCTTGACCATATCACATCACAACATGCCCCGCAAAAACAAGTTAGACGTCCTCTACTTTGTTTGTTGCAAGTTTTACGTGGCTGCTACGGGCTTCTAGAATGAACCGTACTTACCTACGGCACGAAAACCACAACGGTGATTTATCAAGTTTGATGTTTTAACCTTCACAAGGACCGGCCACAGTCCAATTCGATTCAACTAAAGATGGAGAAACAGACACCCGCCAGCCACCGTTATGCAAAACTAGTTGCATGTCTGTCGGTGGAAGCGGTCTCATGAACGCGGTCATGTGAGGTTGGTCCGGGCCGCTTCATCCAACAATAACGCTGAATCAAAATAAGACATTGGTGGTAAGCAGTATGACGATCACCGCCCACAAATCTTTGTGTTCTACTCGTGCATATCATCTACGCATAGACCTGGCTCAGATGCCACTTTTGGGAAATGTAGCATGCAATTTCAAAAAAATTCCTACACTGACGCAAGATCTATCTAGGAGATGCACAGCAGGGAGAGGGGGAGAGTGTGTCCACGTACCCTCGTAGACCGAAAGCGGAAGCGTTAACTTAACGTGGTTGATGTAGTCGAACGTCTTTTCGAATCAACTGATCAAGTACTGAACGTACGGCACCTCTGAGTTCTGCACACGTTCAGCTCGATGACATTCCTCGAACTCTTGATCCAGCAGAGTGTCGATGGAGTAGACGAGTTCCGTCAGCATGACGGCATGGTGATGATGGTGATGTGATACGCGCAGGGCTTCGCCTAAGCACTATGACAATATGACCGGAGGAGTAAACGGTGGAGGGGGGCACCGCACACGGCTAAGACACAACTGTTGTTCTTTGGGGTGCCCCTGCCCCTGTATATAAAGGAGGAGAGGGGAGGAGGCTGGCCCTATGGGGTGCGCCTAGTGGGGGGAGTCTCACTAGGACTCCTAGTCCTAGTCGGCTCCCCCTTCCTTCCAGCGGAGGGGAAAAGGGACAGAGAGGGAGAGGGAGAGGGAAAGGGGGGCCGCGCCCCCTCCCCTACTCCAATTCGGACTCCCCATGGGGGGGGGCACCTCCTCATGGCCCGCCTCTCCTCTCCCCTATGGCCCATTAAGGCCCAATACTTCCCTGAGGGGTTGCGGTAACCCCTCGGTACTCCAAAAAATACCCGAACCACTCCGGAACCATTCCGGTGTCCGAGTATAACCTTCCAATGTATCAATCTTTACCTCTCAACCATTTCGAGACTCCTCGTCATGTCCGTGATCTCATCCGGGACTCTGAAAAACCTTCGGTCACCAAAACACATAACTCATATAATATATATCATCATCGAACGTTAAGCGTGCGGACCCTACGGGTTCGAGAACTATGTAGACATGACCGAGACACCTCTCCGGTCAATAACCAATAGCGGAACCTGGATGCTCATATTAGTTCCCACATATTCTATGAAGATCTTTATCGGTCGAACCGTAATGTCAACATACGTTATTCCCTTTGTCATCGGTATGTTACTTGCCCGAGATTCGATCATCGGTATCTTCATACCTAGTTCAATCTCGTTACGGGCAAGTCTCTTTACTTGTTCCGTAGTGGTTCATCCCGCAACTAACTCATTAGTCACATTGCTTGCAAGGCTTCATATGATGTGCATTACCGAGAGTGCCCAGAGATACCTCTCCGATACTCGGAGTGACAAATCCTAATCTCGATCTATGCCAACCCAACAAACACCTTCGGACATACCTGTAGAGCATCTTTATAATCACCTAGTTATGTTGTGAAGTTTGATAGCACATAAGGCATTCCTCCGGTGTCCGGGAGTTGCAGAATCTCATAGTCAGAGGAATATATATTTGACACGAAGAAACCGGTAGCAATAAAACTGAACGATCATTATGCTAAGCTAACGGATGGGCCTTGTCCATCACATCATTCCACTAATTATGTGATCCCGTTTATCAAATGACAACTCATGTCCATGGCGAGGAAACTTAACCATCTTTGCACAACGAGCTAGTCTAGTAGAGGCATACTAGGGACACAGTGTTTTGTCTATGTATTCACACATGTATCAAGTTTACGGTTAATACAATTCTAGCATGAATAATAAACATTTATCATGAATAAGGAAATATAAAATAATAACTTTATTATTGCCTCTAGGGCATATTTCCTTCAGCACCTAATTTCTAAGAAACAGAGGCACACGATCCAAACTATCGTGCCGAGTCATGTTAGAATTAGTACGGGCATATCTCCTTCACTCCACATTTAAATTAGCTTACCGCCAGCATTATTACTTTCTCATTGCAAGCCATCACAAACTGAAACCTTTTCGATTTCTCCCCAATATATGTGTCAGTTTAGTTTTTTTCAATGACTACCGAATGCCCGATCCAATAGTATATTATTGCCTATGATATTGTTTATCCCATGATCATGTGTCAAACATTTATGAATTTTTTTATCAAATTATTGAAAAATGGACTGGCGCAACAACGCACACCATCAATGATCTAATTAAATGTAAGTGCTGCCATCAGCTTAGAAGGTGGGGTAGATAGTGATTTTCTAATTTTTGGTTGCTTGAGAAATAGTTGTTTCCTAGTCGATCTTTCTGTATCATGGTAGTTTTTGTCTGCATTCATTATAAGTTTGAATTTAGTTCACCATAAGCAACATCTATATTTTATTTAACAAATTTATTCATGAATAAATTTAAAAAGTTTGCCCTAAACCATTTTTATGTTCATGCCAACTTAGCAATCTACTTACTAGAATTCTGAATCTAGCTCATTGCTACTTTTTTGGGTTCATGATAGGGTTTGATTTGGTTTACTTAACTCTAACAATTTGATGATCAACTAGTTATTTCTCAGACACCCTAATGCATTTACAAATACCAAATTTAGAAAATTTTCTGTCTTGTTCGCATGAAATTACTGATTTTTCATAAATATTATCTATCACTTACAAAATTACTATTTTGCGATTTTTTCTGAACAGTTCGAGGTGAGGTAACCATCTAAACTGCATGCATTGAACTGCATAACATTGACTGGTGAAGTTGGACAAAAAAATATGAAATCGTAACAAAACTGTAAAGAAGTGAACTTTCACAACAAGGTGAACTTCCCAACAACGAGGCAACCTTCCATACAAAAAAAGTAAACTTCCCAACAAAAAAAGAACTTCCCGAGTAAACAATAAATAAAAGAAGAGTTTACCTTATTTCTTTTGGTAAAGGTTATAATAGTCAATTTCGTGGGTTGTGTGCATTATATTAATGCAGTGGTTGGGAGATCAATGAACGAGTTCCTTGAAATGATCCCCTATGGTAGATGTGTACTGTTAGGGAATACATGAGAACAAATAATTTGACCATTAGTGACAATAACCTTTGTCATAGATAAAGACATTATAGATGGAAGCAAATAGCTACAAGTATTCAAGGAAATGTAAGACATTACGACAGCCGTTTTGCCACATAAAACTACGGGGTGCCTAGGAGTATTCTTGGGGTTTGATACAAATACATATTATATATGATTACATAAGGTACACATATGTGAGCTACTTATAGTAAGAGCATGTGGTTTTGCAAGTGTAATTCATCTAAGGGGAACACGAATAATTGGACGCACAAATAGGTTGACCTTCCTTCGAGCAGTGACTCCAAACTCCTCTGTCATGACCGCTTCGCCTGGTTCAACTCCGAGAGGCAGCTCCCAGTTAAAATGGTAAAGAAGGCTAGCCAAAGCAATCTCAAGGTTTGCATACGCAAAATCGATCCCAGGGCAAATCCGCCGCCCAACACCGAAAGGAGTGAACTCGAAGTCCATTCCTCTCAAGTCGGCAACACCCTCGCCTTCGAACCTCTCTGGCATGAACTTGTCCGGCTCATCCCAATACTTGGGGTCCCTAGAGAATGCCCATGTGTTGGTAAGCACAATCATCCCTCGTGGTACATCATATCCTTGAATCTTGCAGTCTCCCACACACATTCTAGGGAAGAGCACGGCAGGAGGGTGTAGTCGCAAGGTCTCTTTAATAACTGCCCTGAGGTATTGCATGCTCTTTAGTGCGGCCTCTTGTACTGTAGCCTGTCCTGCGAGAGCACAATCTGCCTCGGACTGCACGCGCCGCATCACCCTTGGGTTCGCCATTAGTTCAGCCATCGCCCATTGTAGAGTAGTAGCTGTGTCGAGTGCTGCACCAAAGACATCCTGTTGGGAGGGATACAAGCAAGTAATATCAATCAAAAAAAGGGCTGTAAAACTATTAGAGAGGAGGATATATGCGACGTATAAATTATACTAATAAGATAGCACGAGTTGTTTCTTAGATGGGTATATATAATAACCAGGCCTAAATATAAAGCCTTGGTTGTAACAAGAGAAAGAGAGACAAGAGAGAGCTTACTATGAGGAGTGCCCTTATGACTCCATCGGTTAGGGAGACTCGCGTAGTGGCATCTTTTTGGATCCTGAGTAACACTTGGACCATGTCCTGCTCGTGCTCGGCATCTCCCTCTCTGGCTGCCCTCCTCTCCTCGTGACTCTTGAGGATGCTGCCCATAACGCTGAACACCTCCTGACGGTGCCGCTCCGCCTTGCCGCCGCCGCCGCGCGGCACAAGTCGAACTAGCCACGACGAAGGGAAGAGGTCCCGGAGGCCGAAAATCAACGACAGGTCCATTCCTTGCTTGACGATCCTCAGAAACGTGGCCCTATCGGGCAGCCTGTCCCCAAAGATGGCACGCACCACCGAGTCTGTCACGAACTCTTCCAGCCGCTCGCCGATGTTGACGAGTCGACCGTCGGAGGTCGCCTGAAGCGACGAGACCAGGCGCGCCGCCTCCTCCTCGCGGATCCGTCGGAATGCCTTGACTCGCCGCGCGCTGAGCAGCTCCATCATGAGGATCCGGCGGAGCAGCCGCCAGTGGTCGCCGTAGGGCGCGAAGACGATTCCCTGGCCGTGCCTGGAGAGCTCGTCGATGCCCGGGCTGCTTAGCCGCGCCGAGAAGGTGGCCTCGTTGCCCTTGTAGATCTCCCTCGCGGCCTCGGCGGAGGAGACCACGATGGCCTCGCGCTCGCACACGCGGAGCAGCATGAGCGGGCCATGGCGGAGGGAGAGGTCGCGCATGATGTGGTGTGGGAGCCCGCGCAACAGGTGGTGCAGGCTGCCGATGATGGGAAGCTGCCACGGACCGGGAGGCAGCTTCGGGCGGGGACGCCTGGTGGCAGCGGTGGCGGCGGCGCGTAGGGCGGCATGGTAGAGGAGAGCCAACAAGATGCATAGGGCCAAGTGGTACGAGTAGTATGGCAGCTCCATGTGCGCCAAAGGGTTACGCGTATCTACAACAGACTAGCAGACCGAAGCATGTCCATTTATTTATAATGGTCGTCAGTTGCACGAGCTAGTATTATTAATATGCACACATTTTTATAAACATGTGTAGAAACTTTTAATAGCGTTGTCTTTAATTGAGAACACTTTTTTAACATTCTTCTGTTATATATTACATGAGATAGTTTCTCTTTGTTATTAGTCATGGAAAATCAATTATATGTTGTTTGGCCAGAAAAAGCAGCACGCGCTATGCAAAAACTCACCATGTGCACAAACATTGCAGTATAGTGGCCAGTTCTCTCCTTTGGAGCCAAGTGGCAATCAAAGGTGAGAGTACAACATGCGTGCTCGGATTGGACAATTACTCAAAGGAGCATACCATAAAAATTGAAAACCTAATAAACAGAACATTCTTTATGCAGGACATGGAAAATTACTTTGGTGATGTTCTTAAAGTCCAATCCTATGGTTGTAAATATTATGTGTGAGATGAAGAAATGAAATAAAGCTAAACAAAAAGAAGGCATGGGAAAAGCTATCCTTAGTAGCTCATAACCTGCAAATGTCATAGCGGATTTAGGCCCAACTAAACTGGATATATTGTTTAGTAATAACTCATTGTATTGAGAAAAAAATCATTGGTTAAGTAAGTACATTGATGACAGAGGAGGCCTACAAAAATAGACAAAGAATACCTAATATTTGTATGCCTAAGAATATCTTACACTTATGAACGCCTAAAGTGGTATAAAATTACACTTGTGTTGCTGACGTTGGAATGCTTACCATTCCTATAACCCATATGATGTATCCCTATTTGTGTCAAATACTCAAATTCCAGAACACCTGTGTATTAAATAATGTATATTGATATGTACAACAGACACCCTGAAAAGAAAATAATGTCATAAAATGGTCCATCTATAAGATGCTTATTTGGAAGGTTAAACTATGGAAACTCAAAAGCTCCTGCAATAACAAAGAAGAACAGAACCATTAGCAAGTATGAGCGCGATGTTGATAAGCCGCAATGAAGAATAAATATCATAGAACATGTGACTAAACCTCAAGAGGTTAAGAGAGAAGGTGAGATCCAACTAAAATAAAAATTAAACAAAAGAAACAATCCTTTGGGGTGCTCCAGAAATCGTAGCGCCACACACTTTTATGCCTTGTGCATGCAAGGCTGCATGCGAAATAAAAAATATGCAGTTTGGAGAGTACATTGCTAAGAAATAATTTGAACATAGTTAGAGATAAGACGAAACTACCTCAAACTCAATACACAGCTGCCTATTTATATTATGTCTTGTTTCAGATCATTTACCTTTTGCCACTTATCATTAGCAAAACTGTCCGGAAAATAAGAGAACTGAGTGGCCTAAAAAATAGACAAAAGAATAAATATTACTTCTAAAAGTATCTTAATAACGATGTGTACATAAGGTCCAAAAAACAAAGTTTACACGTAGTTGGCTGTCGTGAGGTCTTACCATTGCATCACTATCAGTTGAGACATGTCCTATTCTCCTCTTATTTTATGCTCTTTAACAAATATACACTAGTAGAAAAAGGGCCTATTGTCCCGGTTCGTGAGGGCTTTCTGTCCCGATTTATGAACCGGGACTAAAAGGTCGTTACTAATGCCCATGGCCTTTAGTTCCGGTTCTTACATGAACTGAGACAGATGGTTCTCCACGTGACCGCTGCAGCCAGCCCAGGCAGGGGGGCCTTTGGTCCCGGTTGGTGACACCAACCGGGACCAATAGGCATCCACGCGTCAGCATTTCAGGGGCTGGGGTTTTTGTGTTTTTTTGAAAGGGGGGTGGTGTGTTTAGGGGGTTTTGGGGGGTTAATTTAGGTGTTTGTGTGAGCTAGCTAATTAATAGATAGAAGTGTCCTATTGTTGGAAATATGCCCTAGAGGCAATAATAAATTAGTTATTATTATATTTCCTTGTTCATGATAATTGTCTTTATTCATGCTATAACTGTATTATCCGGAAATTGTAATACACGTGTGAATACATAGACCATAATATGTCCCTAGTAAGCCTCTAGTTGACTAGCTCGTTGATCAATAGATGGTTACGGTTTCCTAACCATGGACATTGGATGTCATTGATAACGGGATCACATCATTAGGAGAATGATGTGATGGACAAGACCTAATCCTAAGCCTAGCACAAAGATCGTGTAGTTCGTATGCTATAGCTTTTCTAATGTCAAGTATCATTTCCTTAGACCATGAGATTGTGCAACTCCCGGATACCGTAGGAATGCTTTGGGTGTATCAAACGTCACAACGTAACTGGGTGGCTATAAAGGTGCATTACAGGTATCTCCGAAAGTATCTGTTGGGTTGGCACGAATCGAGACTGGGATTTGTCACTCCGTGTAAACGGAGAGGTATCTCTGGGCCCACTCAGTAGGACATCATCATATGCGCAATGTGACCAAGGAGTTGATCACGGGATGATGTGTTACGGAACGAGTAAAGAGACTTACCGGTAACGAGATTGAACAAGGTATAAGGATACCGATGATCGAATCTCGGGCAAGTAACATACCGATAGACAAAGGGAATTGTATACGGGATTGATTAAGTCCTTGACATCGTGGTTCATCCGATGAGATCATCGTGGAACATGTGGGAGCCATCATGGGTATCCAGATCCCGCTGTTGGTTATTGACCGGAGAACGTCTCGGTCATGTCTGCATGTCTCCCGAACCCGTAGGGTCTACACACTTAAGGTTCGGTGACGCTAGGGTTGTAGAGATATTAGTATGCGGTAACCCGAATGTTGTTCGGAGTCCCGGATGAGATCCCGGACATCACGAGGAGTTCCGGAATGGTCCGGAGGTAAAGAATTATATATAGGAAGTGCTATTTCGGCCATCGGGACAAGTTTCGGGGTCACCGGTATTGTACCGGGACCACCTGAAGGGTCCCGGGGGTCCACCGGGTGGGGCCACCTGCCCCGGGGGGCCACATGGGCTGTAGGGGGTGTGCCTTGCCCTACATGGGCCAAGGGCACCAGCCCCAAGAGGCCCATGCGCCAAGAGAAGAGAAAAAGGGGAGAGTCCTAAAAGGGGAAGGCACCTCCGAGGTGCCTTGGGGAGGATGGACTCCTCCCCACCCTTGGCCGCACCCTTCCTTGGAGGAAGGGGCAAGGGCTGCGCCTCCCCCTCTCCCTTGGCCCTATATATAGTGGGGAAAAGGAGGAGCAAACGAATCTAAGGCCTGGCGCCTCCCTCTCCCTCCCGTGACACATCTACCTCGTCCCGCAGCGCTTTGCGAAGCCCTGTTGGAATCCCGCTACTTCCACCACGCCGTCGTGCTGCTGGATCTCCATCAATCTCTCCCTCCTCCTTGCTGGATCAAGGCATGGGAGACGTCACCGGGCTGTACGTGTGTTGAACGCGGAGGTGCCGTCCGTTCGGCACTAGGATCATCGGTGATTTGAATCACGACGAGTACGACTCCATCAACCCCGTTCACTTGAACGCTTCCGCTTAGCGATCTACAAGGGTATGTAGATGCACTCTCCTTCCCCTCGTTGCTAGTTTCTCCATAGATAGATCTTGGTGATACGTAGGAAAATTTTGAATTTCTGCTACGTTCCCCAATAGTGGTATCAGAGCTAGGTCTATTGCGTAGATTCTATGCACGAGTAGAACACAAAGTAGTTGTGGGCGTTGATTTTGTTCAATATGCTTGCCGTTACTAGTCTTATCTTGATTCGGCGGCATCGTGGGATGAAGCGGCCCGGACCGCCCTTACACGTACTTTTACGTGAGACAGGTTCCACCGACTGACATGCACTAGTTGCATAAGGTGGCTAGCTGGTGTCTGTCTCTCCTACTTTAGTCGGATCGGATTCGATGAAAAGGGTCCTTATGAAGGGTAAATAGCAATTGGCATATCACGTTGTGGTTTTGCGAAGGTAAGAAACGTTCTTGCTAGAAACCCATAGCAGCCATGTAAAACATGCAAACAACAATTAGAGGACGTCTAACTTGTTTTTGCAGGGTATGCTATGTGATGTGATATGGCCAAAAGGATGTGATGAATGATATATGTGATGTATGAGATTGATCATGTTCTTGTAATAGATGATCATGGAGCCCCAAGATGGAGATCAAAGGAGCTACATGATATTGGCCATATCATGTCACTATTTGATTGCATATGATGTTTATCATGTTATGCATCTTGTTTACTTAGTACGACGGTAGTAAATAAGATGATCCCTCATTAAAATTTCAAGAAGTGTTCTCCCCTAACTGTGCACCGTTGATACAGTTCGTCGCTTCGAAGCATCACGTGTTAATCGGGTGTGATAGATCCTTTCGTTCACATACAACGGGTGTAAGCAAGATTTACACATGCAAAAACACTTAGGGTTAACTTGACGAGCCTAGCATGTGAAGACATGGCCTCGGAACACAGAGACCGAAAGGTCGAGCATGAGTCGTATAGAAGATACGATCAACATGAAGATGTTCACCGACGTTGACTAGTCCGTCTCACGTGTTAATCGGACACGGCCTAGTTCACTTGGATCATGTAATCACTTAGATGACTAGAGGGATGTCTATCTAAGTGGGAGTTCATAAGATGAACTTAATTATCCTGAACATAGTCAAAAGGTCTTCGCAAATTATGTCGTAGCTCGCGCTTTAGTTCTACTGTTTAGATATGTTCCTAGAGAAAAATTAGTTGAAAGTTGATAGTAGCAATTATGCGGACTAGGTCCGTAGACTGAGGATTGTCCTCATTGCTTCATAGAAGGCTTATGTCCTTAATGCACCGCTCAGTGTGCTGAACCTCGAACGTTGTCTGTGGATGTTGCGAACATCTGACATACACGTTTTGATAACTACGTGATAGTTCAGTTAAACGGTTTAGAGTTGAGGCACCAAAGACGTTTTTGAAACATCGCAAAACATATGAGATGTTTTGAGGGCTGAAATTGGGATTTCAAGCTCGTGCCCACGTCAAGAGGTATAAGACCTCCGACGATTTTCTTAGCCTGCAAACTAAGGAGAAAAGCTCAATTGTTGAGCTTGTGCTCGGATTGTCTGAGTACAACAATCACTTGAATCAAGTGGGAGTTAATCTTCCAGATGAGATAGTGATGTTTCTCCGAAGTCATTACCACCAAGCTGCTTGAGCTTCGTGATGAACTATAATGTATCAGGGACATATATGATGATCCTTGAGATATTCGCGATGTTTGACACCGCGAAAGTAGAAATCAAGAAGGAGCATCAATTGTTGATGGTTGGTGAAACCACTAGTTTCAAGAAGGGCAAGGGAACAAAGGGATACTTCATGAAATGGCAATTCAGCTGCTGCTCTAGTGAAGAAACCCAAGGTTGAACCCAAACCCGAGACTGAGTGCTTCTGTAATAAGGGGAACAGCCACTGGAGCAGAATTACCCTAGATACTTGGTAGATGAGAAGGCTGGCAAGGTCGATAGAAGTATATTGGATATACATTGTGTTGATGTGTACTTTACTAGTACTCCTAGTAGCACCAGGGTATTAGATACCGGTTCGGTTGCTAAGTGTTAGTAACTCGAAATATAAGCTACGGAATAAACGGAGACTAGCTAAAGGTGAGCTGACGATATGTGTTGGAAGTGTTCCCAATGTTGATATGATCAAGCATCGCACGCTCCCTCTACCATCGAGATTGGTTTTGCGTTGAGCATAGACATGATTGGATTATGTCTATCGCAATACGGTTATTCATTTAAGGAGAATAATGGTTACTCTGTTTATTTGAATAATACCTTCAAATGGTCTTACACCTGAAATGAATGGTTTATTGAATCTCGATCGTAGTGATACACATGTTCATGCCAAAAGATAGTAATGATAGTACCACCTACTTGTGGCACTGCCACGTAAGTCATATCGGTATAAAACGCATGAAGAGGCTCCATGTTGATGGATCTTTGGGCTCACTCGTTTTTGAAAGGTTTGAGACATGCGAACCATGTCTATTGGTAGATATGCATGAAGAAACTCTATACAAATGGACCGTTTTGTACTCGCTTGATTTTGAATCACTTGAGACATGCAAATCATACCACATGGGCAAGATGACTGAAAGCCTCGGTTTCAGTAAAATGGAACTAGAAAGCAACTTGTTGGAAGTAATACATTTTAATGTGTGCAGTCCAATGAGTGCTGAGGCATGTAGTGGATATCGTTATATTCTGACTTCACAGATGATTTGAGTAGATGTTGAGTATATTTACTTGATGAATCACGAGTCTGAATTATTGAAAGGTTCAAGTAATTTCAGTGTGAAGTTGAAAGATCGTCGTGGTAAGAGGATAAAAATATCTATGATATGATCATAGAGATGAATATCTGAATTACGAGTTTGGCACAGAATTAAGACATTGTGGAAATTGTTTCACAACTAATACAGCCTGGAACACCATAGTGTGATGGTGTGTCCGAACATCATAACTGCACCCTATTGGATATGATGCATACCATGATGTCTCTTATCAAATTACCACAATAGTTTATGGGTTAGGCATTAGAGACAACCACATTCACTTTAAATAGGGCACCACGTAATTCCGATGAGATGACACCGTATGAACTATGGTTTAGAGAAACCTAAGCTGTCATTTCTTAAAAGTTTGGGACTACGACGCTTATGTGAAAAAGTTTCAGGCTGATAAGCTCGAACCCAAAGCGGATAAATGCATCTTCATAGGACACCCAAAACAGTTGGGTATACCTCCTGTCTCAGATCCGAAAGCAATAAAGGATTGTTTCTAGAATTGGGTCCTTTCTCGAGGAAAAGTTTCTCTCGAAAGAATTGAGTGGGAGGATGGTGGAGACTTGATGAGGTTATTGAACCGTCTCTTCAACTAGTGTGTGGCAGGGCACAGGAAGTTGTTCCTGTGGCACCTACACCAATTGAAGTGGAAGCTTATGATATTGATCATGAGACTTCAGATCAAGTCACTACCAAACATCGTAGGATGACAAGGATGCGTACTACTTCAGAGTGGTACGTAACCCTGTCTTGGAAGTCATGTTGCTAGACAACAATGAACCTACGAGCTATGGAGAAGCGATGGTGGGCCCGGATTCCGATAAATGGCTCGAGGCCATATAATCCGAGAGAGGATCCATATATGAAAACAAAGTGTAGACTTTGGAAGAACTACTTGATGGTCGTAAGGCTGTTGAGTACAGATGGATTTTAAAAGGAAGACAGACAATGATGGTAAGTGTCACCATTAAGAAAGCTCGACTTGTCGTTAAGATGTTTTCCAACAAGTTCAAGGAGTTGACTATGATGAGACTTTCTCACTCGTAGCGATGCTAAGAGTCTGTTAGAATTATGTTAGCGATCACTGCATTATTTATGAAATCTTGCAGATAGGATGTCAAAACATTGTTTCCTCGACGATTTTCTTGAGGAAAGGTTGTATGTGATACAACCGGATGGTTTCGTCAATCCTAAAAGATGCTAATGAGTATGCAAAGCTCCAGCAATCCTTCTAAGGACTGGAGTAAGCATCTCGGAGTTGGAATGTATGCTTTGATAAGATGATCAAAGATCTTGGGTGTATACAAAGTTTATGAGAAACTTGTATTTCCAAAGAAGTGAGTGGGAGCACTATAGAATTTCTGATAAGTATATGTTGACATATTGTTGATCAGAGATGATGTAGAATTTCTGGAAAGCATGTAGGGTTATTTGGAAAGTGTTTTTCAATGGAAAGCCTGGATTAAGCTACTTAAACATTGAGCATCAAGATCTATGAGGATAGATCAAAACGCTTAATAGTACTTTCAAATGAGCACATACCTTGACATGATCTTGAAGGTGTTCAAGATGGATCAGTCAAGGAAGGAGTTCTTGCCTGAGTTGTAAGGTATGAAGTTGAGACTTAAAGCTCGACCACGGCAGAATAGAGAGAAAGGACGAACGTCGTCCCCTATGCTTAAGACATAGGCTCTACAGTATGCTATGCTGTGTACCGCATCGCCTTCAGCGAGATGGTAGGAACCGTCGCTTAAGGTGAGCCCGAGATGGGCCGGCCTAGGAGCGTGGGAGGCCACAACCTTTTTTCTGTTTTTTTATGCTTTTGGTTTCGTTTTCTGCCTTATTTTTAAATTTTGTTTATACTTTAAAATATTCTAAATATATTACGAAAAACTTTCTATGAAGAATATTTAAAAAATGCTGACCAAGCATTTGAACAAAATGATAAATGTGTATATAAAAAAATTATCACATTACCAAAAATGTATAAAAAATCATGTATTTAAAAAATGTTAATCAAACATTTGAAATTTTCCTGTACAAATATTTGAAACATTTATGAAGAATTTCAGAAATGTTAAATGTCTATAGAGAAAATGTTGACCATGTATTAAAAAGTGATGAAGTGTTTTATCATGTATATAAAAATGTTAATCAAGCATTTGAAAAAAATATTGAACAAGTATTTGAAATAAGAAGATCAAGCATTTAAAAAATGTTAAATGTGTATAGACAAAATGTTCACCATGTGTTTAAAAAAAGTTAATATTGCATTTAGAAAATATTCATCAAGCATTTGAAATGTGCATAGACAAAATGTTGACCACATATTAGAAAATGTTAATCTTGTATATGAAGAATGTTAATCAAGCATTTCACAAAGTTTGAAAGTGTGTATAGGAAAAATATTGACCGTGTATTCATAAAATGTTAATCTTGTATTTGAAAATGTTAATAAAGCATTTGAAAATTGTTAAAAATGTGTATTGAAAAAAAATTGAGCATCTATGAAAAAAATATTAAATTTGTATTTGAAAAATGTTAAATGTCTATTAGAAAATTGTTCTTGACATTGCACAAAATGAAGAATAAAAAAAGAAACAAAGAAAACCAAAAAATTGAAAACTGAAAAAGAAACAAACAAAAGATTTTTTTTGGAAAATAAAACCAATGAAACAAATGCAGGAAGAATGAAAAAAAACAGTGGAGAAGAAAAAAGAAACGAAACAAAAGAAAAAAAGTATTGAAAAGAATGAAAATGTTGACCGTGTATTTAAAGTATGTTAATCTTGTATTTGGAAATGTTGATGAAGCATTTGAAATTTTTTTAAGATCTGTATAGAAAATGTTGACCATGTATTAAGAAAAATGTTAATCTTGTATTTGAAAAACTTTAATTAAGCATTTGAATTTTGTTTTAAGATCGAAAATGTTTACCATGTATTAAGAAAAATGTTAATCTTGTATTTGAAAAACTTTATTGAAGCATTTGAAACATGGTTAAAGTGTGCAACAAAAAATTGTTGACCATGTATTAAAAAAATGGCAATCTTGTTTTTGAAAGATGTTAAATGCGTATCAGAAAAATGTACTACATATATACCAAAAATGCACATTGTGCATGGAAAAAGGAGACATAAAAAAATATAAGTTTCATACAAATGTTAATCATATATTTCAAAAATGTGAAACATGTATATAATAAATGTTTCTGATGCATACAAAAAAACTTAATGTGTAATGAAATATCAGTTCACATGTGTTGAACAAAAAAGAAACCGATGTAAATCGACACAAAACAAAGAAAAGGAAGAAAAGAAATAAAAACAAAATAGACCGATGTAAATCGATACAAAACAAAGAAAAAGAAGAAAAGCAATAAAAATAAAATAATGAAAAAGAAAAAGAAAAATCCAAATAAACCAATGAACAAGAATGAAAACGGTGAAAACAGATAAAGAAATGAAGAAAAACAAAGGAAACAATGAAAAGGTGATAGAAAGAAACAAAAACCAAAGAATACAAAAGTAAAGGAAAAAACCAGTGAAAATCGAGCAAGAAGCAAAACAGCAAAAACAGAGAAAGAAGCAAAGAAAACCCACAGAAAACAAAAAAAATAGAAAAACAATGGAAAACCGGATGCCTATGCCTCAAGTATGTCGCGCCTTCATAGTTTCCATGGACATACTAGTGGTTCAGTGGTTAGCAGCCATAGCCTTTTTTTGACTCAACCTCATCTTGTCCCATCTTGTCTATACACATCTTGTCTTCGGCTAGCAGCCATACTCTTTTTTTGAGGGTAATGCGCCATCATGAGGAACTGTTGCTTGATAACATTCAGCCTCACACAAGCCTCGCCAAACTCAAGATAAGAGGATATAGTGGTACGAGATCTCCTTGTTGGATGGGGCTCCCTATGATAAGCAACTTGGTATATATTTATATTGCTAGTTGTTGTAACTGGCAGAATCTTCCAGCTCTTCGCAGGCTACCTGCACTCAGATATCTCCACATAAGAAGCATGCATGTAGTGAAAAGAATAGATCATTCATTTTATGGATGCGAGGACCCCCATCCTGGCTTCCCATCTCTTGAGATATTGGAGTTGCATGTCGCGGATGTCGTCGATGATCACAAGATCAAGATGGATTCAATGCGCTTGAAGATTAGAAAGATTAGAAAATAAGCCATTCATACTGAGGCTTGGTATCATTATGCCGTTGGATAGATATACGAAAATTTGTTGTTCGGCCAATCTCTCGGAGAAAGAGAGGTCACTCTTCACTTTGTATATGTTCATGACGATCTTGTGTAATTAATGATTCCTTCATTTGCTTACTAGCTAGCGTGTCGAGTTATCTCTATTAGCTGGCGCGTCGACCAAGCACGGAGAAAGAGAGGACACTTCTCTCTATTAGCTAGCTAACACATTATATGAAACCCCTAAATTAACCCTCAAAACCCCCCTAACATCCCCCCCCCCTTTAGAAAAAAAACAAAAACCCCAGCTCCTGCCAGCTGCTGACGCGTGGATGTCTTTTGGTCCCGGTTGGTGTTACCAATCAGGACTAAAGGGCCTCCTGCCTGGGCGCCCCGCAGCGGCCACGTGGAGCCCCTTCTGTCCCGGTTCGTAAACGAACCGGAACTAAAGGTTTTGGGCTTTAGTCCCAACCCTTTAGTCCCGGTTCCGGAACCGGGGCTAAAGGGCCTCTAGAACCGGGATAAATGGGCCGTTTTCTATTAGTGATAGTTCATCATTTTCAAATCTCAGACAGCTTGGGTGCCTCAATTGGCTTCGAAAAACCTCAAGGAGAGAAACTACATTGCTTTATGATCAACGAGGTCCATAGGAATCAGGGGCGGAGCCAAAAAAATTAGCCAATGGGTTCACTCATTGACTTAATGTGAGTTTTTTTATTCGCACATTGACTAGTATGTTCAGTGGAGGAGCCAGTTTTTCTTTTCTTTTTTCTCTTTTGAGAAGACTGAACCCGATGTGAAGTATTTAGCCAAAGTGTATATGCATGTTCCAGATTTTTCAAAGGGACTTCGGTTGAACTAGACATCACTGATCCACAAACGACACACCTGTGTATGAGCATGTTCAGTGTAGGAGCCAGATTTCGTAATCTAGTTCACTCATTGGCTAAATTTTCTGGATCACTCATTGGAGGAGCCAGATTTTGTTTATTCGCTCATTGACTCAGCATGTTCAGTGGAGGAGCCAGAAAATTCAGTTGGGCTCAGTCTTCTCGTAGACTTTGGTTGAACTAGATAACGGAAAGGAACTCTGAAGTGCTCTCTAACCGGGGACGAAACAGAGCACTCTGTTTCGGTGAAAAAACAGAGGAATACTCAACACCAGCAACTACAGAATTGCAAATCCACTGCATCTATAGGGCTGGTAGAAGACGAGGGAGGCGACCTAGCGGCGGAGAAGAAGTGGTGATGCGACGTGCAAGATCACCTCTCACTAGGGTTAGGAAAGAACGCAGTTCAGTTTTTTTTTTCTTGATGGAAGGCGCAGGCTTTCTCTCTTTTTTCGAAATAATGTTCACTTTTCCTCCAAACTATTGAGTTATCTAACTTTTCTCAAACTATAGGGTAAAGATAGTAAGGGTCCAAAAATACCAAAGCTGTTTAAATAAAAATAAGGAGTGAAATTTACTGGGAAGTAATATTGTCTCTTATTTTCTACCAAAAATGTCTTCCTCCACGCTATATAAATAAAGCACACATGAAAATGATACATGGTGATGAGCAGACCCTCTTACAAGCATATCAAAGGAAGATCAAGAAAACATGAGAGATCACACCCTAACCACAACCCAGTCTACACTACTGACAAAGAAGGAAGACCTCGCCTCCAAGGGAAATCACCGGGCCTCGTTGCGTCTTACGCACCGAACTGTTTGCCGGAGAGGGGCCCCTGCCCTCCCGTTCCGGATAATGGAGCCCAAGCCCATGTAGACAACAAGGATCTCGAAAGGCACCAACGAGGACCAGTGTAAAAGATTTGGAGACCAAGTAGACCTTAGGTTTTCAAGCAATCACTGTTACTATATGAAAAAAATTCAGCGACTAGGTTTTCTTTCGCTCCGGAGTTCCCAGTCAAGTCTGCCTAATTAACAGAAGATGAGATTTCATAAAACAGCATTCACCTAATTAAATGCTCTCATTTTCGAAATGTATGGATCTTTGCACTTACTTATGGCAGAGATGCATACATGACTTCCGGAGTTATGTGATATGCAATAATAATACTTCCGTACTGAATATTATAGTGTACTGAGTGACTCACAAGAAAACTGTAAGAATTTTGATGTGATGAAGCTGTGGTATATAATACTCTGGAAAAACAATGCATGCAGTAGAGTATGTACTTCATTTTGATTCGTACCCAGATCTAGTACAGATCAGGGCATGCATGTGTCCCCCGCCGCGAACCGTCGGCCACCAAGGCCCACCATGGACCTGGCTACACCAGATCTGGGGCGAGGCCTGGCCGGCCGCCAGCACCACATGCCACCTAGCGTGGTGCTGGTCTAGGGTTAGCCCCCCTCGGTCGCTCGAAGGAGCGACGCGATGGGGTACGCGAGGGGGGTACCCTCACGTCTGGAAGGAGGTTCGCTGGCCTCTCAAGATGCCACTGTTGGTCGTCAGCTGCCCCTTGTCTCACCATTTTTTCATGCAGGCCAATGCAAACCTAAGTTTGTATGTGATAGTCAACTTATTTCGGTTCAAAATTAATAAATGATGAACAATTGCAAGAACGTGAACAATGAAATTTCAAGTCACTCCATATGTTATTCTCATTGGCCGTGTCCAAACTCAGTGCTCTAGCTCTTAGTATATACCTGAAAACAATATACCACTCTTAAAATCAGCCGGCTAAATTAAGCTAGTGCTCCTACCATGCATTTGCAAAGTTAAAAATATCACGAAGGAATGCTGGAGAACGATTAGGGTAGTAACAAAAATTGATGATACTTAATTGGTGATGCCATTTTGTACCATCACGTATGGGCACGGTTAGATGCGGTGGCTCACTTATGGTTTCACTCATCCGGCCCCGGCCCGTTGAACACTTATCAGGGACAGTTTGAGGTGGGTGTGGATAGTATCTTGATTAGATGTTCTGCATTCAGAGATACACATGTGATTTTACTAAACAATTTGATGGTTTCTTTGGTTGGCATGATTCTTGAGACGCAAGAATAGAGTGTCATGTTCTCTTGTATTTTGTAAAAATAGAAAAATACAGGAATTTAGATGGAATACTGTTTGATAGCACATGAAAACAAGGGAATTCTACTAAAATCTTTGACTAGATGAAATTTTCATTCAAAATGAAGTACAAATTAATCCCATGAAAACAATTCCAAAGAATTCCATCCTCTAAATAAAAGATCAAAGTTCTTAGGAATCCAAATCCTCAAAACGAAAAACCTATGGAATTCCGTTGAATCAAAGGAACCCCGAGGTCAACGACTATTGATTATGGTCTTTGATGTGGAGGTGGGTGGGTGATATTGATGGACTTATTCTATTAGTTGCTCGACCAGCAATCATATCTGAGTTTTATCTCGTCTATGTTGTTCACACCGTTTGCGTCCTTGGCACATTGATTAACTATTAAAGCTTTCATAGTGCATACAAATATGCATGCATCGACCGCTTAGAGCAACTCTAATGGGGCAACCCATTTCGTCCGCCCGCGTCCGTTTGGGTCGGCACGGACAAAAGTGGCGGCCCAACGCGCTGACCCAAACGGACGCGCGTCTGTTTTTCGTCCGCGGGCGACCCATTCCAAGCCCAATTTTGAGCCGGATTTGCGTCGGCGTGGACACGAGACGGATGCGCGCGTGCCTACTCCTCTCCCCGGGCCCACCTATCGGTGGCAGCCACCACCATTTTCCCCCATTTTCCCCAAAAACGCTCCCGCCCGCGCGCGCCCCCGGCCCCCAACCAGCCATGGAGGACGCCATCGACCTCGACCTCGACGCTGCCGCCGGCCTCGCCTCCCTCGCCTCGTCCGGCGCCGTCGCCCCCTCTGGGAAAGGCAAGCCTCGTGCCCCGTGCAAGACCGCCGCGGTGGCCAAGCCGAAGAAGGCGCTGACGCCCGAACAGCGGGCAAGGGAGTCGGCCAAGAGGAAGGGCCGGAGGCACGCCGCGGACGCGAGGGATGAGGCCGCTGCGCAGGCCGCCGCTGTCGCCGCCGCGCAGCAGGAGTTCACCAACGCCCACGTCGCCGCGGCAACGAGGGAGGCGCTCTACATGCTTGGGGTAAACCCTAGCCAACACGGCCTCGTCCAAGCCGCCGTCTCCGCGGCTAGCACCGGCTCGTCGGCGTTTCCTCGGATGGTGATGCCCGACTCACCCCGCGCATCGGCTTGCAACCCGGTCCCCGGCTTCCACGTCTACCTGCAGGCCTCCCTCCTCTACGGGGAGTGCTCACCCGACGTGAGCATGGTCGCGCCTTCCACGCCTGCGCCCGCGCCCATCGACCTCAACGCCACCCCGGTGGTTGGTGGCTCGTCGTCCGGCGGCACGAGGAAACGCGCGCGACAGGTGCCGGCCGGCGGTCTCCCGGACGCCAGTAACCTATTCGAGGAAATGCCGTCCGCCGTCGACGAGGACTACATGCAACACCTCATCTTCGAGGGTGGTGCGCCGGGCGCTGGCTACGATTCCGAGGAGACGCAAAGCCAGGACGGTCGCGGGGCGTTTACGCCGGCCGCTGGCTAAGATCCCAATCAGGCGGCCTTCATGCGTGATCAGGTCGGCATTGACCTGGACGGCTTCCCCCTCGACCATGATTTCCCGGACGACTATGGGCTAGAGGAAGAGGACGAGTGCGACATCGAAGTGGAGCCTTTGTTCGAGGACGAGCTCGCCAACCAAACCGCCGGTCATAAGCCGAAGCGCAAGAGCAAGCGCACGAAGGCGTACACAGCTGCCGAGGACAAGCTTCTTTGCGAGTGTTGGCGCAACATTGGACAAGACCCAAAGACGGGCGCCGAGCAAAAGCATTCAACCTTTTGGACTCGTGTGCACCGCGAGTTTCATGAGCGCAAGAAGTTTCCACCTTACCAATTTGTGAGCACGCGCGGGTGGGTCTCCATTTCCAAGTGGCGGAGGGTGATCCAACAAGAGTGCAACAAGTTTTGCGCCACCCTTGAGAGTGTCAAGGCCCACCCCGTGAGCGGCATCGGCGTGCAAGACATGGTATGATAGCAAGCAATCCGCCCCCTTTTGTGCCATCAAGATCATCCTTTTACGTCCTCATTTTGCACGAAAAACATTTTGTAGGCATTTCAAGCTTTGGAGGCATTCAAGGTTCAACACAATGGCAAGTGCTTCAACCTCTCCCATTGCTATCGGGTCATCAAGGACGAAGAGAAGTTCAAGGCACAACATGCCGCGCTCAAGGCACGTGGGGGGAAGGGCGCCGTGGAGGATGTTGGGGAGGGCGAGCCGGCACGGCCGCGGGGGAAGACTAATTCCAAGAAGGAGGACAAGCGAGATGCGGCCACCAACGCCTTGATCGCAAGCGTGGACGGCATGATGAATAAGAAGGACTCAAGAGAGGAGGAGCGCCGGCGTTTCAAGGCGGAGAAAATGGATGCTTTCATGGAGATCCAAAGGAGGAGGCTTGATCTTGACGCCGAAAAGCAAGCCAAGATGTTCGAGCTCGAGGCGGAGAAGCAAGCCAAGATGCTAGAGATCGAGGCCGCCAACGCCAAGACAAAGGCGAAAGCAGTGGCTCTTGCAAGCATGATGACCGGGGTGGAGATCATGAAGGTGGATCTCAACGCCTTGTCGCCAAGGAAGAGGCCGTGGTTCGAGAAGATGCAGGCCAACATGCTCAAGTTCAACGACGAGTGATCTATGGCGTCGTGGGGCCATCTTTTTTGTATGCCGGCATGACCACGGGAGCCGCGATGGCGTGGTCGAACTCAAGTCCCACCATTTTTTGTGTGCTGGCATGTGTGCTGTCCGGCTGGCGAGTGCGCCAGCATGAACTGTGGTGCTTTCTGAGGCCGGCTTTGTATGCCGACGCTGGCATGGTGCCGGCAGGAGACATGAACGCTGGCATGATCGGCCGCGGGCATTTTTTATTTAAAAGTTGAATGCGGACATGAAATGGGTCGGCGCGTTGGGCGCATTGCCGACCCAAATGCAAAACTGGGCGGATGGCGGGCGGGCGGCCGACCCAAACGGACAAAAAGCGGACAAATGCGCCGTCCGTTTGGGTCGCCCCATTGGAGTTGCTCTTAGTGATGTCATGCCTGATGGCGCCATCAACACCGTATAGTAATCTACGTGCACCAGCCTCATTGCGAGTCATAAGGGCTTCTTAAACGGCGGCCCGCAAATTTTCTCCCGTATCCATCCGAAGACGTGGGTGGAGGGGTGTGTCCGCGGACATGGATGTGGAAGGCCATCCAACGAATTTCATACAAACACAACAAATTTAATACAAACTGGACAAAATTTGTTATATTTTGGACATATTTTTAACTAAAAAGATACCAGACTAAGATAAAATTAGTCTACGACCAGCGCCGGTGGATATCCATTCCGACGACATGCATACCCTTGACTAGTCTACTACTGTCCACGGTGGATCTCCATTGTCGTCCCCATGTCCGGCAGCCGTGAGCCCCGGAGGTATATGCTTCAGCGCAAGGAGCGGCTCGCTTCCCCGCCACTCATTGGAGTGGAACAGTTGGCTGATGCTTCAGCTGAGGGGAAGGGTCCCTACACTGCACCGATTAGAGTTGTCTTTGGGTGTGGGGGCCATGGTGGCCTTCCAGAGGGCAACACTACAAAAAAAGACACATCCGTGACATTTTGGGCCGAACGAAATTTTTTTCTATCATACATATGACACTTCTATGACGATAATTGTGACAAAACCCGGTATCATCATAGATGTGGTGAGCTCCTACTTCTATGACAAAAAATCATGACAAAAAATGGGTTTTTCGTCCTGGGCGGGCCGGAGACGCAGCCGCATGACATTCTTTGGGCCGTCCATGACGGAAAAAACCGTGGTAGAAGCGAGGGGGAGGAAAATTTCGGGGAGTTCCAGGTTACGGTGTGAGGTTGGGGGCCAAGCGATGCGTGTTTCTCTCGTACACGTACGCGCGTGTGTGCGAGGTGTTGGCTCTAACTGAACTCGAGCGAGGCGTTGGGCTCTAACTGAACCCGAGCGATTGCACTGCAGGCTACGCGTTACTGAACCCGAGCGATCGATCAATGGCTGTTAACTGAACCCGATCGAGCGATTCCTTCGCTACTGCTGCTAACTGAAGCCGGTCGATGCTGCCTCTGGGATGAACAGTGAGCGTTGCGGGGGGGTTTGGATGAACAGTGAGCGGTGGCGTTGCCTCTGGATGAACGGACCCCGTGGTGTGGTGGAGGGCTGGATGAACAGTAGACAGTGGAGGGGTGCCCGTGGAGGGGTGGTTGAACAGGACCCCGTGGTGTGGAGGGCTGGATGAACAGTAGACGGTGGAGGGGTGCCCGTGGAGGGGTGGTTGAACAGGACCCCGTGGTGTGGAGGGCTGGATGAACAGTAGACAGTGGAGGGGTGGTTGAACAGTAGACGGTGGAGGGGCACGCGGTGGAGGCTGGATGAACAGGAGCCTGTGGAGGCTGGAGGAGGTCGACGGTGGAGATGAACAGTATCCCGTGGAGTCCCTTTTTGCGGTACGCCACACCCCTCCCGATGAACAGGACCCCCGTTTCGACCGTAGGAGGTCCGTTTCGTCCGTTTTGCGGTACGCCACACCCCTCCCGATGAACAAGACCCCCGTTTCGACCGTAGGAGGTCCGTTTCGTCCATTTTGCGGTACGCCACACCCCTCCCGATCAACAGGACCCCTGTTTCGACCGTAGGAGGTCCATTTCCTCCGTTTTGCGGTACGCCACACCCCTCCCGATCAACAGGACCCCGTTCCGAACGTAGGAGGTCCGTTTCCTCCGTTGTACGGTACGCCAGGCCTCGTTTCCATCACCTGTTCTGTCCAAACCCTCCCGATGAACACGACCACACATTCCGTTCCAACCCAGCCGGTTGGCTCCCCATGAACACGAAGACGACGCTGTTTCTCCGTTCCGACCCAGCCATGTATGTATGCGCGAGTAGGCGTTCGAGACCCCGCCCGTATGTACACATACGTGGCCGTATTTTCTTTCTTGCACCCTGTTCACTGTACGTACGTGTACATGCTACGTGCGCGTCTCTACTACGACACGTGCGCGCCTCTACATCGACCAGTATATATGTACGTACACGTTCGCGACCAGAATGACAACGCTACGTACGCTTTGACCAGGTGGGTCCCGACTGTCAGGCACTTCCTTGCCTGCGAAGATGTAGCTGGTGGGTCCCAGCAGTCAGGGGGCGAATTATTTGTTTTTTTTGCCCGGATGCACTTCCTTGCATGCGAAGATGTAGCTGGTGGGTCCCAGCAGTCAGGGGGGAAACGTTTTTTTCGCGAAATACGATGGCCCGTCCGGTGGGTCCCTGCTGTCAGGTGGAGGAATAATTATTTTGCGCGTAACAAGGAGGCACTTCCTTGCGGCCGCCGTGGACCCAGCTGTCAGCCTCTCCATGCACAGTACTCTTCTGATGGAAGTCGGTCATTGATCACATTGACCACGCCGCGCTGAGAGCACCACGACGGTGGACGACGGCGAGGCCTAGGAAGGGGACGACGCGGAGCTGGGGAAAACGCTGCAGTGGATGCCCACGCGAAGAGGAGTACGAGGGTGAAGCTGCCGTTGCCGCAGAATAACAGGGGGTGTGGGTGAGTAGAGGGATGGCCTGGCTAGCGGTGGGAGTAGTAGGGGGCGGTGAGGCCTCCGCCGCATCGCAGCCGGCCACGGGAGGCAGGAGCACGAGGCACGACCGGCGCTGGTTTGGGCGGCTGGAGCAAGAAGACCAGAGGTTGAAGAAGCACTACGGCCGTTGGATGGACATCGTACGGTCACTGGAGCTAGAATCATGCATATTGACTAAGTTGACAAATCCCTCCGTCCCCGTCAACTTAGTAGGCCCACAAGTCAGCCTGCCACTATACTGGGTCCCAGCTAACAGGCGGAGTATTCATTTTTTTGTGCGTAATAAGGAGGCACTTCCTTGCGTGTGAAGATATAGCTGATGGGTCCGAGCTGTCAGCGGCGGTAACGTTTTTTTTGCGAAATACAAAGGCCCTTTCGGTGGGTCCCTGATGTCAGGTGGAGGAATCATTATTTTGCGCGTAATAAGGAGGCCTTTCCTTGCGTGCGGCCGTGGACCCAGCTGTCGGCCTCTCCACATACAGTCCACTTTAGATGCATATCGGTCGTTGACCATGTTGACCAGGCCGCGTCGAGAGCACCAGGGCGGTGGACGATGGCGAGGCCTAGGAAGGGAACGACACGGAGGCAGGGAAGACTCGGCAGTTGTTTCCCACGCGGAGGGGAGTATGACTGTACGAGGGTTTACTGGTTCATCTGCCGTCGCTGGAGAATAACAGCAGGTGTGGGTGAGTAGAGGGATGGCTAGGCCAGCGATGGGAGTACGATGGGGCGGTGAGACCTATGTGGCAGCAGAGCCGGCCGCGGGAAGGAGGGAGCAGGCAGTCCCACCGGCGCTTGTTTGAGCGGCTGGAGCAGGAAGAGCAGAGATTGAAGAAGCACGACGGCCGTTGGATGGCCATCCAACAGTCACTGCTTGTGCGTCAACCTTTTTTTAGGAAAGCCTCAAATCTGTGAAAGACAGCATACAACCCATCTGCCATTATTTCTAATAATTTACAGCCCATTTGCTAATTCTTAAGGTTTTTTTGGAGCCCATATTCTTTTTGTTAGCATTACAGCCCATATTGTGGCCACGGTTAAAAAATTATACGAAATTTTGTCCGAACTGTTTTTAATCCCAAAATTTCGACTCACATCCAAACTAATTTTAAAAATAAATGTATATCAATATAAAATCCAACTAATTCTCCACACATAAAAACTAATGCAATTTAAAATCTCGAAATGAATAAAAAGATATTTGAAACTAATTGTCGGTTTGATGTGTTTTAAAAATGTACAGCCCATTTCTCATTACTGATGGGCCATTTTCTCGGCCAGCCGAATGAAAGCTCTCCTCGTCTTGAAAGATTTGCAGCCCAACAGGCCTGACAAAGCGACTTACTTGGCAAATCACAAAAAAACTGGGCTGTGGCCGTGGACCCAGCTGTCAGCCTCTCCACGTACAGTACTCTTCCGATGGAAGTTGTTCCTTAACCACGTTGACCACGCCGCGCGGAGAGCACCACGGCGGTGGACGACGGCGAGGCCTAGGAAGGGGACGACGCGGAGCCGGGGAAGACGCGGCAGTGGAAGCCCGCACGGAGAGGAGTACGAGGGTTCACTGGTTCGGCTGCGGTGTGAGGCTGCCGTCGCCGCAGGGCCTGGCCAGCGGTGGGAATAGTAGGGCGGTGAGGCCTCCGCGGCAGCACAGCCGGCCACGGGAGGTAGGAGCATGAGGCACGACCGGCACTGGTTTGGGCGGCTGGAGCAAGAAGACTAGAGGTTGAAGAAGCACTACGGCCGTTGGATGGACATCGTACGGTCCCTGGAGCTAGAATCGTTCATATTGACTAAGTTGACAAAGCCCTTCGTCCCCGTCACCTTAGTAGGCCCACAAGTCAGCCCCCCACCAAGGTGGGTCCCAGCTAGCATGGGGAGTATTTATTTTTTGTGCGTAATAAGGAGGCACTTCCGGTGGGTCCGAGCTGACAGCAGGGGGAACATTTTTTTCGTGAAATACGGTGGCCCGTCAGGTGGGTCCCAGCAGTCAGGGGGCAAATGTTTTTTTCGCAAAATACGGTGGCCCGTCCAGTGGGTCCCTGCTGTCAGTTGGAGGAATCATTATTTTCCGTGTAATAAGGAGGCACTTACTTGTTGTGGCCGTGGACCCATCTGAGACTCTCCACGTACAGTATACTTCCGATGGAAGTCGTTCGTTGACCACGTTGACCTCGCCGCATTCCATTGCATGCATGCGTCCATGGGCGTGGTGCGTCCCCACTGTCAGCCTCTCACGTACAGTCATCTTACGATGACTCTCGGTTGTTGACCACGTTGACCACACCGTGCCGAGCGCACCCAGACTGGAACGACCCGGAGATGGGGAAGACGGGGTAGTGGAGTCGTAGATGGAGAGGAGTGGGAAACTTCACTGGTTCGGGTGCGCGGCAGCACAGCCGCGGTGCCACCCACGGGAGACAGGAGCAAGAACAGAGGTTGAAGAAGGAGTACGGCTGTTGGATTAACATCCAACTGTCCAGCTGCTAGAATCATTTGTTGATTAAGTTGACAAAGCCGTGCGTACACGTCCGCTTAGTAGGCCCACAAGTCAGTCACCAAATCTGACGGGTCCCAGCTGTCAACGGGATGAATATTTTTTTTCGCAAAAGAAGGAGGCACTTCCTTCCATGCGAAGATACAGCCGGCGGGTCCCAACTGTCAGGTGGAGGAAACATTTTTTTCAGCTTAATAAGGAGGAACTTTCCTTGCGTGCGACCATGGACCTCGTGGGTCCCAGCCGTCAGGCTCTCCACGTACAGTCCTCTTCCTATGACTCTCGTTTGTTGACCATGCCGCACCGAACACAGCGAGGCAGTGGACGACGGCGAGGCCCCGGACAGGAACGACTCGGAGATGGGAAAACGCGGGAGTGGAGTCGCAGATTGAGAGGAGGAGAAGGGCTATAACTGGTTCTGTTGCGGCATGGGCTGTAGTCGTGGAGAATAACAGGAGGTGTCGAGGGGTGGAGGGATAGCCTGGCTGGCGGTGGGGTAGCGCTTCGCAGCGATGCGTGCTAAGCAGAGCCGCTAGCCGCCGGAGGCCGGACCAGGCGGTCCCGGCGACGCTGGAGGAAGAAGACGAGAGATTGAAGGTGCATGCCGGCCGTTGGATATAAATCCAATGGCTGTGGAGGACACAATCATTTGTTGACCAAGTTGACAACGCCCTGCGTAGGCTTCGACCTATTGGCCCACATGTCAGCCTGCAAAAATGTGGCATATATTTAACCCGAGTTTTCTAGAATGTACAGTCCATTTGCTGGGCTGGGTGAACAAATAATTTCGCGTCAATCAGGCCCATTTATATTTTCTAAGAAATCCCAGCTCATTTGCACTTCCTTGAAATACACGTATTAGGTGGGCTCGTTATTTATATAATGTTATGTTAGAAGGAGCAATTAATATCAAAGAATAAACCGGAGATGCACATTTTTTTATATATATAATTAAGAAATTAGCGAGTTATTTCTCAAAATAAAAATGAGCGCGTTATTATTAAATTGGTCCTTCAAAATTTTCGCAAGCTTTTGTACGCAATCACCAGGATTTTCCTTGCCTGTGAGTCAAAAACAATCAGGATTTTCCGTTAAACATTTACTTTTATAAGTTAATAACACATGGGATGTTTTTATAATGTATATATAAGTCTCTATAAAATATATGATAATAGTAATAATATAAATATATATGTGGTTAGAAGGGAAAACATAAATTGGACACAACATTACTTTTATAAGAGACCTGCGTTTTATACCCTACAGTAGGCATACTAACAAGTTCACACACAAATACAACAGAAAAGATAAACATTCATATCAAACTCAGGTTCACAGGACACGTTCATATTCATAGCCAACATTCACTATCAACAGCTCAAAAGATTCATATATACACAAGTTCAGCATATCTATGCATCCAAATGATTGATAGATCACACGACAATATTCATACATAATTCACAAAAAGATTCAGATATACACATGTTCAGTATGTTTACGCATCCAAATGATTGAGATCACAGCCAATATGATCCATGGACAAACTTTAATTACCTAGGGTACAGATTGGTAAATGGTGTTCAATCGGAGGTACTTCTTGCTAAAATTAGTTCTTGTACGAGTAAACTTTCGAGTACATAAGAGGCAGCACAGACAATCTGAACTTTGCTTGTAGGTTTATCCTCAAATAGTGGCCTCATGTCGAGGGAGGTTTGAGCAACTTGGCCACTACTTTCATCCAACTACTTTACTGGCTCATCTTGGTCCTGTATCTCGCCAAAATTCTACATTGCAGACGAGAAAGGAGGCGGTTGAGAAAATGAACCACCCAAATTTTTTATGCAGTTCAACTGAAATGGAGCATCCTTGTCCTGCAGACTGATTAAGTGCCAGATGAATATACGCGTCAACCAACTTGTCTGGAATCTTTAGACTCCATGCCATATAGTTCGCTACCATATGTGCCAATAACCAAAAGGCACAAGTTGGGACCAAAGACTGGACTGCGTTTTTCTGGGCTATGCACCAAGCAATATTTTTGGCGTTCACTCTCCTAATACTTGGAGTTTGACAATTGGTTGACGCCGGTTGATACTCGAATGAATATAGGCACTTCTTGTCAACATCGATGCTTGTCTGAGTGAACTTTGGAGTACATAGTAGCAGCATAAGTACCTGTCCATCTGATCATTTTGTGCAGTTCTACTGAAATCACCCAATGTAATGATTTGTCTGCGAGTTCAGGCTCCAAATTACTCCTTTATGAAATCGGCAAACAGTAGCACAATACCAAATTACCAATACATATGACAGGCACAATAATCAGGATAAAGACCAGTACCAACCTGTGTGAGGTAGCATATCAATTACTATTTCCTTTGACTGGAAGCCAAGATAAGCCAAGCGACTGACAGCAAATGAAGAAAGCAAGCGGAGATTAGCGACTGACAGGAAAGGACGGAAGCTGTCGAGGCAATGAAGCACCCAAAGTTTTTGTGCAGTTCCACCAAAATCGAGCATCCCTGTTGGCACATATATTGAGAGAGTGAGATTACTGTAATAGTGGGAGTAGTTGATGAAACATACACTAACAAATAGAAGCACCCTCATTATCTTAATGGGTAAAGTTAGCAACATAGTAGTCTTGCTTAAAGAGAGGTATTAGTTTATTTAATTAGTGCCAATTAGCTCAACTCAACACTCAAGCATTGCCATTTATCATAGGTTGCAAAACTTAAAAGTGCAAAGATAAAGGAGTTTCTCATGACAGTAGCACGATACAAATAGAGATGACAGCAAACTAATATGGATGAAGGCCTTAGGCCCGTACCAACCTAAGAAAAAAAGCTTATTCATGTAGTCCCATAAGAGATGATAAAGAACTCACTGGAATCACACAATAGTATATATTTTTGTGCACTTCAAATGTATGGTTGAAATCACTCTTGTTTACCAGTGCTGAGATTATATCAAAAGATTATCAAGAACTTCCAGCAGAGTTAAAGCACTGGCTGGGATACAGTTCATTGTATTGTCTTGTGTAGTTCCACTAAAATGTATGATTGGCACAACATGATCCCTGTTTGCACAAGTAGGAACAAGGTGAAACCTTCATTAGCTTAGTGAGAAAGGATAGGAAGACATTAGCATATTACTCAAACAGTAGCATCAAATTCATGATGGACAATATGCAAAACATTGCCTCATTGAACCAATGGCAATAAATTGACATGCAAAACAATAGCACTATTATGTCATGACACTAATAATACTCCCTCCCTGCTCCACCACATGATTCACCTCCATAGACAAACATTCACACGTACATGATTCAGCATAGGGTCCTACTAAAGATTTGTTTAACTCCAACAGGAAAATTAGGCAGTAATAAATTAGTGGTACTTAAGTACTCCTAATTAATTAAGTGAGACAGCAGAAGTGGAAGGGCTCCCTGGAGGATCGTCTCACATGTAAGGTAGTCGTTGCCGGAGCCCTTGAATGGCCTCGACTGAGGCCTCTGGCTTCAGCAAGATCGCCTTGGCACTGTTTATTCTTCTTCTTCTTCCTCTTCATGCTCTGTTTCTCTTTCTCCCCACCAGTTGGTGAAACCAAGTACATGATTGGCCTTCTAATTCAGAATTGGTTTTGTCAGTGAGGGAGTACAAGTGTACTAGTAAAAACAGCATTATTTTCTCATGGCAGTCGGAAAATAGAGATGAACACATGCATTAAATATCATTCTTACCTAAAGGAAGGTTATGGCGCTAATATGGATGATGAGGATTGGAACACAGATCTCCCTTTGTGCAGTTCCACCAAAATGAACCAACTGTTCCATTCTGACATTCAAGTTAAACAGCACAAAAGTCACTTCTTTTAAGAAGAGTTTTGTGCAGTGCACCAAAAGGTCACAACAGCAACCAGGTGAATTGGATATCCCTGTTTGCACAAAAAGGCATAGAGGAAACAGTCAGAGTCTCAAACAATTACAGGCAAAAACATTTGGCTAAACTTGTCAGAGTCTCAAACAATTACAGGCAAAAACAGTGGCATGGCTTCATTTTTACTAGGGACATTATATTAAGAACAGCTAAGGCTGCGTTCGGTTCACAGGTTTGGTGCAGGATTTTCATAGGAACACAATTCCTACGGTATTCTTTCCCTTCCAACCGTTCGGAACACGGGAAAGGTGAATAGTGTTTCATAGGAAAGCTGGTCTGGTAGTACTGATTCCATAGGATTAGAAACATCCACGCGCTGCTCATTTTTTGAGCGGAAGCCCGAGGCAGGCGCTCGCTGCCATGCGTTAGACAGGTTGCTGTGCTGTGTTTGCCGGAATAAAAAAATCAACCTATGTGTGGTACGTGAGGTGAGGACAAGAGTAGTCATTGTGCAGCTGAATAAACAAATAGCATCTCATACTGCCAAGCATGCTACTCTAAAAAAAACAAATCTGTACATTTCGTAGTCCATCCGAACACATTCTCTTGAGAGTTTCCTCCTGTTCGCTGTTCCATAGTTTTATACCTACATTCCTTTCCTATTCCTCTATTTTCATCAAGATCTATGTTTTCTGCCCCTTTATTCCGACCGGAGCCTAGATATTTGGTATAAGGGCATGGGACAATGGGTGCACCAGCAGTACAGCACCATGTACATAAACAGGGGCATAAAGTGGTGATTCATAGTTTGTTGCCCCGAGAAACAAACATCCAAGAAACATATCTGGGTTGGCCCCATTTTTGTTCACTCTAGCCACCTACTCCTAGGTGTGGATAGCAAATCTAGTCCTGGTCATACCACTGTGTACAGCGTTACCCCTATATTTCCCTTTTCGACCAAGAGACCGGTTGGATGACCAGTCTGTACTACTTTCACCCCCTTTCCTTCCTGTTTGTACCAAGTCCGATGTACATACTAAATTCCCCCACCCCCACTTTATTTCTTGTTTGAACCAAGTATTGCCTCCGTCCGGAATTACTTGTCATCAAAATGGATGTGTCTAGAACTAAAATACATATAGATACATCCATTTCAATGACAAGTATTTTCAGACGGAGGGAGTACAAGATTCGACTCCATGAAGTAGGTTTACCTCTAACAATAGAAGAAAAAAAATAGGTGACATTGGACCATCCGATCGAGAGGGGCTGAGAGGTAGAAAATGATGCACATGCAGCGACGTAGCGAGCTGGGAAGTAGAGCTAAGGCGGTTTCGAACGAAGATATACCTGAAGGTCGTCGGGATGTGGATAGGTGGGCGGCGGGAGGCCGGATCCGCCCACAGGCAACAACGAAGGGATCGGAGGACCTCCCGCGCCGGCGCTCGGCCAGAGATAACAGTGCGGCCGGCAGTGGGTCTCCTCCCTCGCTGTCGACGACGGCCTAAATGCTGCCCCTCCTCCCCTTCACCGGCGGAGGGGGATACGTCCGGATCTGTAACCAGCGGTGAGGATAGAAAGCCAGTGTTTTTTGAAGGGAGAAAGACAGTGTTACTACCCCTATCTTGTTTAGATTCGGAGAGGATGAGAGTATGTGAATAGAGGAACCCTAGCAAGCAAGCGCGGAGGCTCCGGCCTATATATAAGTAGTGGGGTAGTTTTCCTTTTTCACTCCATCAAAACAATCGTTTAAAATTGTGTACTACTACATGCCAGGTCGCAGTTTTTTTAGTTGTTGATTGTTTTTTGAGATAGCTACCCGCTTGTTCCAAGTGGTGTTACGGTGTGCCAGGTCGCACTTTGTATCGTTCAAGTCTGGTACTACAAGTCCCTCCAATAAATGAACAACCACCCCCTCGTGAAAATTGTGAACAAGCCCACGGCTAAAATTAGCGGAAACGTGGGTTGCCCCAACATGCATTATTATTTATATTTTCTACTCCCTCCGTTCCTAAATATAAGTCTTTTTTATTAGCCACACCTAAGACAAGATTTTTTTATTAGCAGTGAACCCCACATGTCATAGACACAAAAATTGTGGCAAGATTCCCTTAGGCAAGCCAAAGTGTGTCTAACAATTTGAGCAACTCAGGTTAGACAATTGTGGCAAGTGTGGGAAAAATAATGTGGCAACATAAGACAAACATAGTCACAATCCAAACAGCCCCGTAATTTTTTGTGACATGCATGAAAATTTGGTTAGTTAAATTTATAGTCAAAATTTGGCAAGGTGCATCAAATCAACACATGCAAGTATCAAAAGGAAAGTCACGGCATGCATGCATGTGTTGTACTCCCTCCATTTCCAAATATAAGTCTTTTTAGATATTGCAACAAGTGACTGCATACGAAGCAGAATATGTCTACTCCTACATACGAAGTAGCCCATTTGAAATGTGTAAAAAGACTTTTATCGAGTGCAGTGCTTTGATGTGTCGCGTCAACTCGTACAAGACCGAGAAATTTGATTACTACAACGCCCTCTCCCTCGCGGACTGAGCTCCGGTGCCTTTACTGAACTTGCCTTTGGCTGCATGACAGGAGGGCCAACCACCTGTTGGGTCCACCTGTCATAGACGCAAAGGCAGGAGCAGTAAGTAGAAACTTTCGCTACATGCTATCCCTCCCGCACAAGGTGGACGGACATGCAGTGGTGGATTCGATACTGTAGAAGTAGGAGTAGCATCATTGTTCGTCTTCTCGAAGAGGCGAAGAGCCAAGCGCAACCCGAACATGGTAGTTGCAAACGCTCGCGTGGTGCGGTTCCTTGGAGCACGCATATACTAGCTGATACGTCCATTTTGCATCATGCTTTTATGACAATATTTATTGCATTATGGGCTGTTATTTCATGTTATGTCACAATACTTATGGCTATTCTCTCTTATTTTATAAGGTTTACATGAAGAGGGAGAATGCCGGCAGCTGGAATTCTGGGCTGGAAAAGGAGCAAATATAGAAGGCCTATTCTGTGCAACTCCAAAAGTCCTAAAACTCCACGGAATACCTTAAAATAAATAAAGAAAAATCATCGCCAAAGATGAAGGACAGGGGGCCCACACCCTGCTCACGAGGGTGGGGGCGCGCCCTCCCCCCTGGGCGCGCCCCCCTACCTCGTGGGCCCCCTGGTGGCTCTCCGACGCCCATCTTCTCCTATATGAAGTCTTTCAATGAGAAAAAAATAGAAGGCAACCTTTCGGGACGAGACTCCGCCGCCACGAGGCGGAACCTTGGCGGAACCAATCTAAGGCTCCCGCAGAGCTGTTCTGCCAGGGATACTTCCCTCCGGGAGGGGGAAATCATCACCATCGTCATCACCAACGCTCCTCTCATCGGGAGAGGGCAATCTCCATCAACATATTCACCAGCACCATCTCATCTCCAAACCCTAGTTCATCTCTTGTATCCAATTCTTGTATCCAAGTCCGGGATTGGTGCTAGTAGGTTGCTAGTACTGTTGATTACTCCTTGTAGTTGATGCTAGTTGGTTTATTTGGTGGAAGATCATATGTTCAGATTCTACATGCACATTATTACCCCTCTGATTATGAACATGAATATGCTTTGTGAGTAATTATCAAAGTACTGAACGCGAATCATATGAGCGTGATGAAAACTAGGTTGACGATATTCCCATGTGTCCTCGGGAGCGCTTTTCCTATTATAAGAGTTTGTCCAGGCTTGTCCTTTGCTACAAAAAGGATTGGGCCACCTTGCTGCACTTTATTTACTTTTGTTACTTGTTGCTCGTTACAATTTATCTTATCACAAAACTATCTGTTACCACTTATTTCAGTACTTGCAGAGAATACCTTGCTGAAAACTGCTTATCATTTCCTTCTGCTCCTCGTTGGGTTCGACACTCTTACTTATCGAAAGGACTACGATAGATCCCCTATACTTGTGGTTCATCAAGACTCTTTTCTGGCGCCGTTGCCGGGGAGTGAAGCGCCTTTGGTAGGTGGAATTTGGTAAGGAAAAATTTATTTAGCGTGCTGAAATTTTCTGTCACTTGTTACTATGGAAAGTAATTGTCTGAGGGGCTTGTTCGGGGTATCTTCACCCCGTCCACTAGAGCAAAGATTTGCTCCTCAACCTACTGAACCTACTGAACTTATTTAAAATGAAACTCCTTTTCAGATTCCTTCGGGTATAATGGAAAAACTGCTAGCTAACACTTTTACAGGAGATGGAACAAAGCATCCTGATGAACATCTACGCTATGTGGATGATGTTTGTGGACTATTTAAGGTTGTAGGTATACCCGATGATGTTGTTAACAAGAAGGCTTTCCCTTTATCTTTGAAGGGAGACGCATTGACATGGTATAGGCTATGTGATGATATGAGATCATGGAACTATAAAAGATTGAAATTGGAATTTCATCAAAAATATTACCCTATGCATCTTGTTCATCATGATCGCAATTATATATATAATTTTTGGCCTCGCGAAGGAGAAAGCATCGCTCAAGCTTGGGGGAGGCTTAAATCAATGTTATATTCATGCCCCAATCATGAGCTCTCAAGGGAAACAATTATTCAAAATCTTTATGCTCGGCTTTCTGAAAATAATCGCACCATGCTCGATACTTCTTGTGCTGGCTCTTTTATGATGAAGACTATTGAATTCCGATGGAATTTATTGGATAGAATTAAACGCAACTCTGAAGATTGGGACCTCGACGAAGGTAAGGAGTCAGGTATGACACCTAAGTTTGATTGTGTTAAATCTTTTATGGATATTGATATTTTCCGTAAGTTTAGCACTAAATATGGACTTGACTGAGATAGTAGATTCTTTCTGTGAATCTTTTGCTACTTATGTTGATCTCCCCAAGGAGAAGTGGTTTAAATATCATCCTCCCATAGAAGTAAAAGTAGCTGCACCTATTAAAGTTGAAGAAAAGATTGTCACTTATAATGATCCTATTGTTCCCACTTCTTATGTTGAGAAACCACCTTTCCCTGTTAGAATGAAGGATCATGCTAAAGCTTCAATTGTTGTTCGTAAAAGCAATATTAGAACTTATACACCTCCTGAGCAAGTTAAAGTAGAACCTAATATTGCTATTGTTAAAGATCTTTAATCTCTTGTCTGATAATATTGATGGGCATGTTATTCAATTCCAGGGTGAAACTGCCAGAATTGCTAAACCTTGTGATAGCGATAAACATAGACCTGTGGTAGGCGTGCCTGTTATTTCTGTTAAAATAGGAGATCATTGTTATCATGGCTTATGTGATATGGGTGCTAGTGCTAGCGTTATACCCATTGACTTATACAAAGAAATTATGCATGAAATTGCACCTGCTGAGTTAGAAGATATCGATGTTACAATTAAACTTGCCAATAGAGATACTATTTCTGCAATGGGAATTGTTAGAGATGTTGAAGTCTTGTGTGGGAAAACCAAATATCCTGCTGATTTTCTTGTTCTTGGTTCTCCACAAGATAGCTTTTGTCCCATTATATTTGGTAGACCCTTCTTGAATATTGTTAGTGCTAAGATAGACTGCAAAAAGAATGTTGTTACTATTGGCTTGGATGATATGATTCACGAGTTTAATTTCTCTAAATTTAGTAAACAACACCGTGAAGAAGAATTACCTAGTAAGGATGAAATTATCGGTCTTGCTTCTATTGATGTACCTCCTAGTGATCCTTTAGAACACTATTTGCTAGACCATGAAAATGATATGTTCATGAATGAAAGAAGGGAAATAGATGAAGTATTCTTTAAACAGGAACCTATTCTGCAACACAATTTGCCTGTTGAAATCCTAGGGGATCCTCCTCCACCCAAGGGTGATCACGTGTTTGAGCTTAAACCTTTGCCTGATAATCTTAAATATGCTTATCTTGATGAAAAGAAAATATATCCTGTCATTATTAGCGCTAACCTTTCATAGCATGAAGAAGAAAGATTATTGAAAACTCTGAAGAAGCACCGCGCCGCTATTGGATATACTCTGGATGATCTTAAGGGCATCAGTCCCACTCTATGTCAACATAAAATAAATTTGGAAGCTGATGCTAAACCAGTTTGTGATCCTCAACGACATTTGAATACTAAAATGCAAGAAGTGGTAAGAAAAAAATACTCAAGCTTCTGGAGGCAGGTATAATTTATCCCGTTGCTGATAGTCAGTGGGTAAGTCCTGTCCATTGTGTCCCTAAGAAGGGAGGTATTACTGTTGTCCCTAATGATAAAGATGAATTGATTCCGCAAAGAATCATCATAGGTTATAGGATGGTAATTGATTTCTGCAAATTAAATAAAGCTACTAAGAAAGATCATTACCCCTTACCTTTTATTGATCAAATGCTAGAAAGATTATGCAAACATACACACTATTGCTTTCTAGATGGTTATTCTGGTTTCTCTCAAGTACCTGTGTCGGCTAAAGATTAATCAAAGACTACTTTTACATGCCCTTTTGGTACTTTTGCTTATAGACGTATGCCTTTTGGTTTATGTAATGCACCAGCTACCTTTCAAAGATGCATGATGGCTATATTCTCTGACTTTTGCGAAAAGATTTGTGAGGTTTTCATGGACGACTTTTCCGTCTATGGTTCCTCTTTTGATGATTGCTTGAGCAATCTTGCTCGAGTTTTGGAGAGATGTGAAGAAACTAATCTTGTCTTGAATTGGGAAAAGTGCCACTTTATGGTTAATGAAGGTATTGTCTTGGGGCACAAAGTTTCTAAAAGAGGTATTGAAGTTGATAAAGCGAAAGTTGATGCTATTGAAAAGATGCCGTGTCCCAAGGACATCAAAGGTATAAGAAGTTTCCTTGGTCATGCCGGATTTTATAGGAGGTTCATTAAGGACTTCTCAAAAATCTCTCGGCCTCTGACTAATTTATTACAAAAAGATGTACCATTTGTCTTTGATGATGATTATGTAGAAGCATTTGAGATACTTAAGAAAGCATTAGTCTCTGCACCTGTCGTTCAGCCACCTGATTATAATTTACCTTTTGAAATTATGTGTGATGCTAGTGATTATGCTGTAGATGCTGTTCTAGGGCAAAGAGTTGATAAGAAATTGAATGTTATCCATTATGCTAGTAAGACTCTAGACAATGCTCAAAGAAATTATGCTACTACCGAAAAGGAACTTTTAGCAGTTGTATTTGCTTGTGATAAATTCAGACCCTATATTGTTGATTCTAAGGTAACTATTCATACAGATCATGCTGCTATTAAATATCTTATTGAAAAGAAAGATGCCAAACCTAGACTTATTAGATGGGTTCTCCTGCTGCAAGAATTTGATTTGCATATTGTTGATAGAAAAGGAGCTGAGAACCCTGTTGCAGACAACTTATCTAGGTTAGAAAATGTTCTTGATGACCCACTACCTATTGATGATAACTTTCTTGATGAGAAATTAAATGTCATAAGCACTTCTCGTAGCACTCCATGGTATGTTGATTGTGCTAATTATATTGTTGCTAAATTTATACCACCTAGCTTCACATACCAGCAAAAGAAAAAGTTTTTCTATGACTTGCGGCATTACTTTTGGGAGGATCCACATATTTATAAAGAAGGAGTAGATGGTGTTATTAGACGTCGTGTACCTGAGCATGAACAGGAACAGTTCCTACGCAAGTGTCACTCCGAAGCTTATGGAGGACACCACGCTGGAGATACAACTGCACATAAGGTATTGCAATCTGGTTTTTATTGCCCTACTCTCTTCAAGGATGCCCGTAAGTTTGTTTTGTCTTGCGATGAATGTCAAAGAATTGGTAATATTAGTAGACGTCAAGAAATGCCTATGAATTATTCACTTGTTATTGAGCCATTTGATGTTTGGGGCTTTGATTATATGGGACCTTTTCCTGCCTCTAATGGTTACACACATATTTTAGTTGCTGTTGATTACGTTACTAAGTGGGTAGAAGCTATTCCAACTAGTAGTGCTGATCATAAAACTTCTATTAAAATGCTTAAGGAAGTTATTTTTCCGAGGTTTGGAGTCCCTAGATATTTAATGACTGATGGTGGTTCACACTTTATTCATGGTGCTTTCCGTAAGATGCTTGCTAAATATGACGTTAATCATAGAATTGCATCTCCATATCACCCACAGTCTAGTGGTCAGGTAGAATTGAGCAATAGAGAGCCCAAATTAATTTTGCAAAAGACTGTCAATAGGTCTAGAAAGAATTGGTCCAAAAAACTGAATGACGCATTATGGGCCTATAGAACTGCATACAAGAATCCTATGGGTATGTCTCCGTATAAAATGGTTTACGGAAAAGCTTGTCACTTACCTCTCGAACTAGAACATAAGGCATATTGGGCTATTAAAGAGCTCAACTATGATTTCAAACTTGCCGGTGAGAAGAGGTTATTTGATATTAGCTCACTTGATGAATGGAGAACCCAAGCTTATGAAAATGCCAAGTTGTTCAAACAAAAAGTTAAAAGATGGCATGACAAAAGGATACAAAAGCGTGAGTTTAATGTAGGTGATTATGTGTTGCTATACAACTCTTGTTTAAGATTTTTTGCAGGAAAACTTCTCTCTAAATGGGAGGGTCCCTACATTATCGAGGAGGTCTATCGTTCCGGTGCCATAAAAATCAACAACTTCGAAGGCACAAATCCAAAGGTGGTACACGGTCAAAGGATCAAACACTATATCTCAGGTAATCCTATAAATGTTGAAACTAATATTATTGAAACCGTAACCCCGGAGGAATACATAAGGGACACCTTCCAGAACGTTCCAGACTCCGAAAAGGAATAGGTATGTGATACGGTAAGTAAACCGACTCCAAAACAATTTTCAAGGCAATATTTCTCCATTTTGGAATATTTAGAAAAATAGAAAAATAAGTAGCAGTCCGGGGAGGACACGAGGCCTCCACGAGGGTGGAGGGCGCGCCCTACCCCCCTGGGCGCGCCCCCTACCTCGTGATCACCTCGTGTGCCCTCCGGACTCCGTTTCCTTGCACGATACGTATTTTGGTCGGTAAAAATTCATTATATATACTCCCGAAGGTTTTGACTCTTGTATCACGCAAATTTCCCCTGTTCTTGTTTCGAGCTGTTTTTCTGACAGGTCTAGATCATCATGACGACCCCAAGTGCTTCCAAGGACAAGTTTTTCGAGAAGGTGATCAACCCTTACCTCGCGGAGGTGCTACGACACCCTCAAACCATTGAGATGCGTGATGGGTTGCTGCACATCCGCAATGTTGAGGGACCAAAGGGAACCGGAAGCGTGGAGTCAAGGCTCGAAGCAATGGAGCAACAAGTTTTCAAGTGCCAGGGGATGGTGGAGCGTGGAATCAACGCTACCCACAAGATGCTCGGGGAGTTCACCAACAACTACGAGCCGGATGCCAAGAGGACCGAGGAGGCCATCTTCAAGCTACATGAGAAGATCGAGCACCTCCAAGCTCAAATCTATGATCTGCAAAACCAAAACTGTGAGTATGAATATAGATTCAAAAGGATGAGTTTGGCTGCAGATTTGAGGATTCCGGAGACTCGATCATCCTTCTATGATTGTGAGCCTATGCCATGGAAGGTGGACGACAACCTTGCATCATCATCAACACCTCCACCGCCAACAACAAAGAAGGAGAAATAATCACATGGGTATGGGCACTCCCCTTGGCAACTGCCAAGCTTGGGGGAGGTCCCTTGGTATCGTATCACCATCACAACTCCTATCTTTACCTTTTTCTTAGTACGATCCTATTAGTAGTATCTTGATTTAGTAGAATAAAGTCATGGCATGATCTTGTTTTGAGTTTTGCTTTATGATCCTTCTTTGTAATCGAGTCCGTGAGCTATATAATAAAGATTAGTGTTGAGTCAAGGGCTTGAGCATTTTGCCATGATCTTGGGTGATTAGAAGAAAAAGAATAAAAAGAATCAAAGAGTTCATATTGATCTAAGTGAAAGTAATGACTCCACATAGAAAGAGTATGATGATTAAAAGTTGTTGGGAGTTGGCAAATATAGCTTCGGTCATCGTTCCAATTAATAGGAAGTAATAAGGAAAGAGAGGTTTCACATATAGATATATTATCATTGACATCTTTTATGATTGGGAGCACTCATTAAAATATGACATGCTAAAGAGTTGAGGTTGGACAAGGAAGACAACATAATGGGTTATGTTTTCCTACATCCGAGATAAAGTATGTTGTCATGGATCCTCTACCGTGTTGAGCTTGCCTTTCCCCTTCATGCTAGCCAAATTCTTAGCACCAAGTAGAAATACTACTTGTGCTTCCAAATACCCTTAAACCAGTTTTGCCATGAGAGTCCACCATACCTACCTATGGATTGAGTAAGATCCTTCAAGTAAGTTGTCATCAGTGCAAGAAATAAAAATTGCTCTCTAAATATGCATGACTTATTAGTGCAGGGAAATAAGCTTTGTACGAACTTGTTGTGGATGCAATAAAAGCGACGGACTGCATAATAAAGGTTCACATACAAGGGGCAATATAAAGTGACGTTCTTTTGCATTTAGATTTTGTGCATCAACCCTAAACGCGCATGACAACCTCTGCTTCCCTCTGCGAAGGGCCTATCTTTTATTATTATTCTCTACCTTATGCAAGAGTCACGGTGATCTTCACCTTTCCTTTTTCATTTTATCCTTTGGCAAGCTCAACATGTTGGAAAGAACATGATATATATATTTAATTGGACGTGGGAGAGCATGAATTATTATTGTTGACATTACCCTTGAGGTAAAAGGTTGTGGGGCAAAACTATAAGCCCCTATCTTTCTCTGTGTCCGATTAAAACTCCGTAACCACAAGTATTGCGTGAGTGTTAGCAATTATGAAGGACTAAGTGATAGTTGAGTATGTGGACTTGCTTTTAAGCTCTTACATAGACTCTTTCCGATGTTATGATAAATTGCAATTGCTTCAATGACTGAGATTATAATTGTTGATGCTCAATAAGGTTTCTGATTCATACTTTGGCTTTGTGAAAAGATCATCACTTGAACATGAGTAATCATATGACAAAATCTATTTATGTTGCTGTTATGGAAATAATCATGATGCCTTCATGTCCGTATTTTATTTTTATCGACGCCTCTACCTCTAAACATGAGGACATATTTATTGTTATCGGCTTTTCGCTTGAGGACAAGCGAGGTCTAAGCTTGGGGGAGTTGATACGTCCATTTTGCATCATGCTTTTATGACAATATTTATTGCATTATGGGTTGTTATTTCACGTTATGTCACAATACTTATGGCTATTCTCTCTTATTTTACAAGGTTTACATGAAGAGGGAGAATGCTGGCAGCTGGAATTCTGGGCTGGAAAAGGAGCAAATATAGAAGGCCTATTCTGCGCAACTCCAAAAGTCCTGAAACTCCACGGAATACCTTAAAATAAATAAAGAAAAATCGTCGCCAAAGATGAAGGCCAGGGGGACCACACCCTGCTCACGAGGGTGGGGGGCGCGCCCTCCCCCCTGGGCGCGCCCCCCTACCTCGTGGGCCCCCTGGTGGCTCTCCGACGCCCATCTTCTCCTATATGAAGTCTTTCGATGAGAAAAAAATAGAAGGCAACCTTTCGGGACGAGACTCCGCCGCCACGAGGCGAAACCTTGGCGGAACCAATCTAGGGCTCCGGCAGAGCTGTTCTGCCGGGGATACTTCCCTCCGGGAGGGGGAAATCATCACCATCGTCATCACCAACGCTCCTCTCATCGGGAGAGGGAAATCTCCTGCCGGGGATACTTCCCTCCGGGAGGGGGAAATCATCACCATCGTCATCACCAACGCTCCTCTCATCGGGAGAGGGAAATCTCCATCAACATCTTCACCAGCACCATCTCATCTCCAAACCCTAGTTCATCTCTTGTATCCAATTCTTGTCTCCAAGTCCGGGATTGGTGCTAGTAGGTTGCTAGTAGTGTTGATTACTCCTTGTAGTTGATGCTAGTTGGTTTATTTAGTGGAAGATCATATGTTCAGATTCTTTATGCACATTATTACCCCTCTGATTATGAACATGAATATGCTTTGTGAGTAATTATGTTTGTTCCTGAGGACAAGGGAGAAGTCTTGCTATTAGTAGTCATGTGAATTTGGTATTCGTTCGATATTTTGATAAGATGTATGTTGTCTAACCTCTAGTGGTGTTATGTGAACGTCGACTACATAACACTTCACCATTATTTGGGACTAGAGGAAGGCATTGGGAAGTAATAAGTAGATGATGGGTTGCTAGAGTGACAAAAGCTTAAACCCTAGTTTATGCGTTGCTTCGTAAGGGGCTGATTTGGATCCATATGTTTCATGCTATGGTTAGGTTTACCTTAATACTTTTTTTGTAGTTGCGGATGCTTGCAATAGAGGTTAATCATAAGTGGGATGCTTGTTCAAGTAAGAACAGCACCCAAGCACCGGTCCACCCACATATCAAATTATCAAAGTACCGAACGCGAATCATATGAGCGTGATGAAAACTAGCTTGACGATATTCCCATGTGTCCTCGGGAGCGCTTTTCCTATTATAAGAGTTTGTACAGGCTTGTCCTTTGCTACAAAAAGGATTGGGCCACCTTGCTGCACTTTATTTACTTTTGTTACTTGTTGCTCGTTACAATTTATCTTATAAAAAAACTATCTGTTACCACTTATTTCAGTACTTGCAGAGAATACCTTGCTGAAAACTGCTTACCATTTCCTTCTGCTCCTCGTTGGGTTCGACACTCTTACTTATCGAAAGGACTATGATAGATCCCCTATACTTGTGGGTCATCACTAGCCTGGCTCTTGCATGAGACAAAATTGCTACTCCCTCCTTTCTGGTTTGTAGTGCTCAATTCAAAAATCTCACCAATCAATGTAGATGGTGAGTGGTGGAATACAATTTGTAGTTTTGCAAAAGCATCTAATTAATGCTCTTGTTTTCCTCAAAAAAATATGTTTATCAATGCATTAATTGCAATGCATGCATGCATAAAGTACATGCATTGGTCAAATTTCTCTTAATACTTGCATGCAATGATTTAATGCACCTTGGAATCTGAAAATGTGATGGAAAACAACCGAATTGAGCCTTATAAAATGGAAAACATAAAATTTTGAGATAAGCCCTATAAACCGGAAAGGAGGGAGTATTGTTTAACAATTAAACTCCATTATCCATTAGTTGATACTCATTCTGCATAGGTCCACGCGCTTAGCACCGTTTCCTCCTGGGGTCACCAATGTTTATTTGCTAATTAATAGCATTGCATGCAATGAACTAGCCATTGCAAGTCATTAAAAGCATGCACACCTCTCATCTATTATTGGTTGATATGTCAAGAAACAAGAAACAAGGTAGAAGTTAATGCACCGCGCCTAAGTGTTTTGGGACTATTTGGTTTTCGTAATATGACTTACACACCTAGACGGAGGGAGTAGTATAAACCTGTAAACCGGAAAGGAGTATTTGCCTTTCTAGAGATTTCAACAAGTGACTAGACTACACCGTGTGCAGTACCCCCTCCCTTCCAGTTTATAGGGCTCAAATCTCAAATCTCATGAACCAAGGCATTTTGCGATTGGAGGAATGTATCTCGTACTTTACAAAACTACCCTAATTAAACTCATGCATTAATTACATAGTTCTCTCGTTTTCCTCTCCGCCTTGGTCGCGGTGCACAATATTGAGCACTCCTATATGACTAGCCGCTCTATCTACATGCGGGACATTTCAAAGCATCCGGGCCCGCGTCCCATCCACCAAATCACAGCGAGGTGCTACACTCGAGACTCACCTGTCACCCCTGTGTGGCCGTCATGACCCGTCAAGGTGGCCTCCAAGTTGGACTGGACGAAGCAACCATCATTTCACTGGAACGCTCGTTCAAGCCCTTTCATCCCTTTCTTGAAGAAAACCTCACTCCAGGCTACTTACTTCTGCCATTTTTCTTCTGTACCGACGAAGGAAAGGTGGGCGAATCAGTTATGCTGCTATATTTTCATTCCAAGAATCTTCTTTTTGCGAAGCACCGACCGATTCTCACATCCTATTCTTTTCCCGTTTTCATTGCGATTGTGGTTTCCTTTCGATTGCTTTTTATTTGTCAGTTCATTGATGGATCCTGGAGCACTAGGCAAAGAGTTGCCAGCGGACAACCCACTGGAGACAGCGATCTCTAGGAAGCGAGCACCGACCAACGAGTTGACCATGTTGGCGGGCCAACCCATGGAGACGAAGAACTCCAAGAAACAAGCACTGGCCCAAGAGTTGAGGACGTTGGCGGACAAACTCCTCAAAGAAAGTTGGAAGAACAGCAAGGACCCCACCGTGCCTACCCCAGGAACTCTGATTGCCACCTATGTGAGGCTCAAGACCGAGTTTGAGGAGATAGTCGCCGTTGAGAAGCAGTATTCCCCTGGCAAGGTGATGGCCCCCATCGAGGACGAGGAGATGGCCCCCGGAGGGATGAGATCCCCCGGTGAGCTGCACAAGGTAAAAAATAATGGCTTATTACCATAGTTGTGGTTTTTGATTATTTGCAATGTGCTTGCTAATATGTTAGGGTTGTGCAGGTGCCGGTGGACGTCCTTGATGATTCCGATGTCGTGACCCGTCCTGTTGGCATCGCCCCGGAGATCGATTCTGATGCCGCTGTCCATCCTATGGACATCGCCCCAGAGATCGATTCCGATGTCGCGGTCAGTCCTGTGGACATCGCCCCAGAAATCGATTCCCATGCCGCTGTCTGTGCTGTGGTCATTGCCTGAGAGATCGATGAAAAGAAATAGTTGGTCGCGATAATCCTTCAGGGTAATTTGCATTGCCATGTGTTTAATTACCAGAACGATGCGTGTTATCAAACCATCTTAGGGCTAGTGCACTGTCTTGTGTGGGCGGATCTTGCTACTTTTGTTTGATAGTGAATCATGCGAACCCTCTCCGAGTTATGGAAACAGATGTATCCTCACCAGCTTCTGATGTAATATATGGGTTCTTAGATGTAAGTTTGAACTGTTTATCATATCAGCAGGGCTTGTTTGATGATTCTTGGTGTTAGTAGGCTAGCTACTGTGCGAGCTATAGTACTTGCAAAACACTCACCGAAGAGAAACGTTGGGGCTGATGAGGCTGGTCGTAATGGTAGTATCATAGCTAGTATCATGCATGCCACCTAGGCAATTTTGATGAGGTGTCATAGCATTAAATGAAGAAAGAAAGGATGGAGTATCATATCATGATACCGTATCATAATAAATGTTATGCTACTTTGTGTCATGCATGGCAATAAATAGAGTACTACATGATACTAATATTAGATACTATGCATTAGGGAGGTAGTATCATACACTAGTATCATATGCATGATACTAGTATATGATACTCCTACTCCCCATTACAACTAGCCTAAGCTCGTGGTACGCTTATACTTATCCCTCGTCGATCGACCAATAGCCCTAGCTCCTAAAATTGTAGGCTTAGCGATCGATCAGACAATAGTCGACATACATTCAGGCCTCATTTGGTTCATAGGGTAGGAAAATCATAGCAAAAGTACAGAGAACGTGCAACACAAAATCATAGCAGTGCAGAGACGTACTCCCTTCGTTCCAAAATAGATGACCTAGGCGGGCTAGTTTGGCCTAGTGGGTTTCAGTGATATGACGTGGTACAGTGTCGTCCAGTCTTCGCGTGTGGTAGCAGTATTGCGGGTACAGTAAGTTTTCTTGAAGAAGCAGAATTCAACGAAGTCATGATGGTTCCTTCGTCCGAACAACTTACAGTGGGAAAGGTTGGGCCTGCGATATGACCGGGGTAGACTAGGATAATTTTGTGCATGGCAGGTGGACCAGGATGGTCGACGTCCCACATGTCGGCGAATGAAAGTATTCTTTCCGATATAGAGGACGAGCAACGAGTATTCATTGTTTATTTTATATGAAAGCTATTGTCTCCACTGTTACGACGGAGGAGTGTGAAACACGGTAGCCCAGTGAACTTGGCATGTGCACCACTCCCTCCTTCCTCATGTAATGCCCAGGTTACAGCTTTTTCTCATTTTCTCTCTATCTATTTCCTCTCAAATGTTTTTTACCTTTCTTTTTTTAAGTACAATTGTTTTTATGCCTTTTTTTAGAATTACTTTTTTTATACCTAGGAGCACGTGTAGAGACTTTGTCTTGTTAATGCCTCTCTCTCCTCCACATAAGGAGTACTACTTGCTATGCATGCATGCGGCGGGCAGCTGGCGTCTTGAGGGGCCAGGGCGGTGAGAGCGGGCTCCGGAAGCGGTCTGGACTCTAGCATGGCCCACCTCACATTATCACCATATATTTCTTGGAGTCCGTGCGCGGCGGGCAGGCGATTTCTTCTCCCTCCCCCGTTTCTCTCTTCTCAGCCGACGCCCGCCGAGCGATTAGATTTCGGCTATCGATGGTTTATTCAATTACGGTCCCACATGTCAGTGAAATTGCAAGACAACGCGTGTCCCCTCTGGTGAGCGGCGTGCGAGCCGGACTGTCAGGGTTGCGACGCGTACGAGTCGTAAGTGTGCCGCCTTTTCCTTTAGAACTTGCGAAGCATAACATTTTCGCGCGATCGATCGATAGAAATCCAGAACAAAATGACGAGGGCGGTGCTTTCCCGCACGTTAGGCGGGCTAGTTCGAGTGATATGACGTGCTACAGTGCCGTGCACTTGCTCCATTTTTATGTAAGAAAGAGTTTACACTCTTACGCGGGAGGAGTGCGAAACACCGCGGATCTGATTTTGATCGAGGGATAACTGTTCCCTGCCAAATAATGGAGGATTGTTAGCGATTATAGCATGATAGTTAGGGCATCTCCAGCGCTGGCCCACAAATTTACACCGGCATCTGTCCGAGGACACTGATGGATGCCATCTGATGCTGCCCACATACCTTTCGACAACTGTATGAACTAACCGGACGAAATTCGTGCGAACAAAGCAAATTTCAAATTGACCGGATGAAACTCATTACATTTCGAGAACTTTTCCTATAAACTGGATGAAATTCATTACATATTTCGCACAAACCGTACTAAAACTACTGTAAACCTAATCTAAACGATTTCCGGGCCCCGACCACCATGTCCGGCCATGAACCTGAGAAAGCCGGCCATTGCCTTTGCCTCCTCCTTATCCGCCTCGATAACCTCCTCCTCCGGAGCACAAGGTTATGAAGATTTTCGCCTCCACGTCGCCATCAAGCGGCTAATCGGCCGCCAATTTTTATCCCACCAAGCTTGGCATCGACTGAGTGGAGGAGCGGTGGCCTTCCTAGGACCAGAGCGGTGGCGACCTACCGTCTACTACTCTTCCTCGCTGCCGGCTGCACCCGCGCACGCGCGCCGGCTTCGTGGTCGTGGCGGCGGAGGGCGGCCCGGGGGGGGGGGGAGCCGGAGATCTCCTTCGTCTACTCCTGCGACAGTACGTCCAAGAGAGCTTTGGAGCGCGCCCGGAGCGGAGCCACCGATGTCCTTCGTCTGCTCCTGCGACAGTACGTCCAAGAGATCTTTGGAGTGCCCGGAGGCCATGGTTGGAGTTGTGCCAACAAAAGGAAGGGACCGGAGGAGAATGAGTGTGGGTCTTTGGCTATGGCTGGGAGATGGGGTCAAGTTAATATAGCGGGCGAATGGCAATGAGCCGCGGCAGACGGATGGACGGCTGGCAGTGGAGTAGGTTCGTCGGCAGCCGTGGTGTCATTAACGCGGAGCAGTCGCTTGCACCGGGATGCCGCGCGGGTGGCGCTCTCTCAGCCGGCGCGCTGCTGCAATGCCGGCGCCAGTGAGAGGTCGCGTCGGGCGTGAATGCGGACGCTGCTTCAGTGACTTAACCGCAGGTGCGTTGTCTCACTAACATGTGGGCCCAACGGGCATCAGGCCTGCATGTCAGTGACACACCAACTGCACCTGCAGTTAAGGATGGTGAATGCGGCATTGACGTTTTGGAGAGACGGTGATCGTTTCAGGCGGGAAGCGCTCGCTAGCGATGGAAGGGGTTTCGGTAGGCCAGGGCGGTCAGATGCTGGCGTGGTGGTAAAATGTGAACTCATGGATGACGAGCCTTTGAAGCATATGCGGCACGTATTGACAACCAGGCGTCCATGCAACCGCTCTTGTCGCCAGCTAGCATTCGATGATCACCATTAGACACCACACAACCATACATAACTTATGAATAATGGACGAATCGATCAGACACACACTCGTGTGCAGTGGCACTATGATCGGTTGCTCACGATAGTACATACTCCGCACCATAGTACCCTCTCTAGCTAGGCTGTTTTATAGATTGTCGTTGTGATGGACGATATACATGAGCAAGGCGCCGAGTCACGAGTATGACCGTTGGTGTTGAGCCAGGTGAATACATGCTCGGTGTTCGCGGAGGCCTCCAGCAAACGTCTAAACAGTAATGTCACATACGCATAATTTTGGTTTTTATTTCTTTCTTCATTGACAGGTAGGCCCGCATAGATAGATAGATAAAGAACACGAGCTAATGAGGCGCATGCGGACTGTTTGACTGGTCAACCAGACAAATACGGAGCTATACGCTGAGCCAGTGACCATATAATCACCATATCTCGTATACAATGATCAAAGTGAGCTATCAAGACAAGTTTGATGACCGCCAATGCATTTTACTCGGTAATAAATGACCAGGATTGAAGGGGAATCCAAATTTTCTTCGTCTTCTATCCTTGAGCTCTTGACAAACCAATGCACTATACGGTTGTCCAGCCACTCCACCCGAGAGCTCTCACCAAGCGTCGTTCATGCCACCGCGCCGCCCACTAACCGGTAAGGCAGCGATGGCATCCCGCCGTGCCGAGTTCATCGCCGCTCGCGACCTGACAACTATGTGGGAGGAATTTGAAGATGCCAAGGCCGAATGGGAGGTAGAGCAAGAGGCGGCCAAAGCCGCACAGAGGGAGCGGAAAAGTTAGAAAGCACTCAAGACAAGAGAGGCCTGCCGCCTGATACGTCTCCATCGTATCTACTTCTCCAAACACTTTTGCCCTTGTTTTGGACTCTAACTTGTACGATTTGGATGGAACTAACCCGGACCGACGTTGTTTTCAGCAGAATTGCCATGATGTTGTTTTATGTGCAGAAAACAGAAGTTCTCGGAAAGACCTGAAACTCCACGGAACATCTTAGAAAAAATAATAAAAAATCCTCGCTAAAGATGAAGACCAGGGGGGCCACACCTTGTCCACGAGGGGGGCGCCCCCTACCTCGTGGGGCCCCTGGAGACCCTCCGACGCCAATTCCAACTCTATATATTCGCTTTCGGAGAGAAAAAAATATGAGAGAAGAGTTCATCGCGTTTTACGATACGGAGCCGCCGCCAAGCCCTAAAACCTCTCGGGAGGGCTGATCTGGAGTCCGTTCGGGGCTCCAGAGAGGGGGATTTGTCGCCGTCGTCATCATCAACCATCCTCCATCACCAATTTCATGATGCTCACCGTTGTGCATGAGTAATTCCATCGTAGGCTTGCTGGACGGTGATGGGTTGGATGAGATTTATCATGTAATAGAGTTAGTTTTGTTAGGGTTTGATCCCTAGTATCCACTATGTTCTGAGATTGATGTTGCTATGAATTTGCTATGCTTAATGCTTGTCACTAGGGCCCGAGTGCCATGATTTCAGATCTGAACCTATTATGTTTTCATGAATATATGTGAGTTCTTGATCCTATCTTGCAAGTCTATAGTCACCTATTATGTGTTATGATCCGACAACCCCGAAGTTACAATAATCGGGATACTTCTCGGTGATGACCATAGTTTGAGGAGTTCATGTATTCACTATATGCTAATGCTTGGTTCCGGTTCTCTATTAAAAGGAGGCCTTAATATCCCTTAGTTTCCGTTAGGACCCCGCTGCCACGGGAGGGTAGGACAAAAGATGTCATGCAAGTTCTTTTCCATAAGCACGTATGATTATATTCGGAATACATGCCTACATTACATTGATGAATTGGAGCTAGTTCTGTGTCACCCTATGTTATGACTGTTACATGATGAACCGCATCTGGCATAATTATCCATCACTGATTCGATGCCTACTAGCTTTCCATCTACTGGTTTACGCTTATTTACTTTCCCGTTGCTATTGTTACAATCACTACAAAATACCAAAAACATTACTTTTGCTTTCGTTACTCTTTTGTTACCGTTACCACCACTATCATATTACTTTGCTACTAAATACCTTGCTGCAGATATTAAGTTATCCAGGTGTGGCTGAATTGACAACTCAGTTGCTAATACTGGAGAATATTCTATGGCTCCCCTTGTGTCGAATCAATAAATTTGGGTTGAATACTCTACCCTCGAAAACTGTTGTGATCCCCTATACTTGTGGGTTATCACCGCCACAAGAAAGAAAAGGACGCAAGCGCTGCTGCAGAGAGGTCGGCGGAGATCCAAGCACGGTGGGGTGTCGCCGACAAAGCCAGGAAGGAGAACGACGGCGTCTGGCCAGCATGTGAGAAATAGTAGTACTAGTAGTTAGTGTGTGTGTCTGTGTCTGAGTACGAGCATGTACCAATACTAGTACTAGTTACTACTGTAGTTTTTAGAGCAAATTACCAGTACATTAGGCTAGACTAAATGGAAAAATTCCTATCCTAAGCATCAAATGGCATCTCTTTCTTTATAGGAATTGAGATGCATGTCATCTCACTTCCTATGATTTTCATATTCCTATCCTATGAACGAAAGGAGGCCTCTGTTGGAGTAACTACTGTAGCTAGTAGTACTGCTGGTACAGTAGTTTTCTTCAAGAAGCGGAATTCAACGAAGTCTTGATGGTTCCTTCGTCCGAGCAACTTCAAAGTGGGAAGTGGGCCTGTGATTTGACGGCTCATTAGTAATTGTTACTGCGGTGCGATGACCTGGGTGACTCCCTTGGAGTTCTGCGTGCATGGCAAGTGGACCAAGATGGTCGACGTCCCACATGTTGGCGAACGGAAGTATTCTTTCCGATGTCGAGGAGCAAGGAAACCGCGTGGTATAGTATCACTGCTGATTGGTTCGCAAAAAAATAGTATCACTGCCGATTTATAATTATTTTTTATTTCTGATGAATGCTAGCGTTTCAACTCTTACGACGAAGGGTGCCAAACACGGCACGTGCTGGATGTCCCACACGCCAGCGAAAGGAGTGGGACATGAACAGCGTGGTAGAGCCTAGCGTAAAAAAACAGCGTGGTAGAGCGTCTCCACTTCTTCCACTTCTGGGTCGGAGACCACACGTAGTAGTACTTAGTGGTATGAACGATACAAAGTGCGACCTGGAGAGAAAGACACGTCTAGTTGGAAGGTCTCGGGGCATACACATAAACAAATATGAAAGTTAATATTTGCCTCCAACTAATATAGTAGTAGTAGAGTACTTAGGCACGTACTCCATAACACCACCGTGCATTGCACGTACAACATTTAGTGGTAGTACGTAGTAAGAGACAAATGCCGCCTAAGAGTTCCCTTCTCGACCTACTTTTGGGTGTTTGGTAGAGTGTATGGAGGGTGCATGAGTCTACACTAGTTTAGCACAAATACACTAGAAGCATGCATGAAGAGGGGTGTTGAGTTGAGCATGCATGAAGAGGGAACAACTATGCTGAGTCGAGAACGCAACCAAACACACCCTATATGCCACGCATGTTCATACCATTTGTGCCTTTCTACTTCACTTACTGCGCTACATTACTCAGGTTCGTACGTCCACTCCTGGGTACATGTCCGTCTCGTAGTTCCAGTCCCACGTGTTCTTCATATAGATGGAACGATCCTTGCATAACACGTGCACCTTGATGTCTCGCGTGTTGGCAAAAGGTTGAACAAAGCTCACGTAAAAAAATAGAGTGGAAGAACATAGATTCCGGACGACCGAGAAGGAGCAAGGAACCTCGTAGTGGAGCATCTGCACTCATAATATTTAATATTATTCAGCGATATAAAATTAACCAATCATCTCCACAGTGGACTGGAAGAGTACAAAACATGGCAGCCCAGTGTAGTTACATCATATTAGTACATGGCTAGCCCACGCTATCACCATAATTCTTGGCTTCCGTGCAACACCTATCTCTAGTAATCCAGCAGCTTGTATCGCTTCTCCCTCCTCGTCTCTATCAAAGTGCGGCGGGCTGGCGTTTCTGCCGTCTTTTGAGGTCGGTTAACTATCACATGTTAGCGACATGCCAAGAGCATTCTAAAAAAAATTCCTTTCATGTTCCGTTTTCAAAAATAAAAAAATCCTTTCACGTACGAATTTGCCTATATGCTTTGAGCAACTTGCATGTCCTATACTGCTCCTGTTTGATACTCTAACTTAGCTAGAGGTTAGACTAACTCATGACTAACCCTGAACTAACTGTAGCCAAAGAGGTGTTTGGGTGACAGGGTTAGATTGACAATAAATGCACTTCATGGAGAGAGAAAAGTGATTTTTTAGTGGTCCCAATGAGAACTATCTCCAGTTAGCACCTCTTGGGTGGGATAGTTTTTTTTGTGGGTTCGGTGCAACTTGCTCCAATTTAAACCCTCATGCTTGGATACTTTAGGGCTATTTGAGCCCCAACTAGCTCAAATTAACTCTAACCCATGGATCCAAACAGGGCCTATGGCCAGTCTCGACGCGGAGCAGTCGCGTGCCCCGGGAAGCGGCGCTCTCTCGGCCGTCGCGCCACTTCAAAGCCGGCACCAGTGAGAGGTCACCTCCGCTCTGGCCGGGCATTAATGCGGCACTGATGCTCCATGGCGACGCACCATTTCACGCCGGAAGTGCGCGCTGGCAAGGGAGTATAGGTTTTGAACCGTTTCAGGTGTAGTACTGGTAGTTTGCAAAACCACACAATTATTGCACTCAGTTTCCTAAGAAATTGTGGTAAAAAACGTTACTCCACACTCCACAGCCCGCTTCCCTTCTCCTTCCTCTTCCACCGCCCGCACACGTCCACAGGAAGCGACCTGTCAACCCTTATATAGGAGTGCTAGCACAAAAAGATGCATGCATGACCACTAAAATTTCCATATTAAATCGCCGCTCCGGCGGGAGTATGGCGTATGTTGTTACCTTCGGCCGACCCATGGCTACCGGGCGACGGCGACCAGAGAAGAGGCGGCGGCAGGGGAATGAATGCAGCTACTATTTGGGTTCGCCTTCCGGCTTAAATAAATGCGCAGCATCACGTGTACCCGCGGGTGCACAAATTGTAACATACTCGTGTCTACATAAGTGGGCGTCACGTAACTGGTGTGTGTGAGAGAGAGATTCTGAGAGACAGAGTGCGTGTGTGCGACTCTAATCTTCGGACATGTACTCAACCTTTTGCATCGGGATATAAGTATAATGGTATTTACTTTAGCTAGTGATTTACGTGGCCATATTAACGTGGTTGTGTCAAAAAAATGTCACTTCCTGCTTGTGATTTGCGTTATATAATTACAAGCAAGATTCTCGTGCATTGCACGGAACATCAATATGCATTTTTTACAAAACACCTGTTGTGATTGACCCATGCAGGAGTAATGCCATGTGTAAAAACTAATGATATCTCGAGAATTTTATAGGAAAACTGGTATCTCGAGAATGTCATCAAAAAAATGAAAGATGAGAGATAAGGCAAGGAGGAGTGGAGCGTGGTGGTGACTGGTGGTCAGAATGGGCGGAGGCATGGGGATGGACGGCGCCGCAGGCGGCAGCAGCCACCATGCATGCTAGATTGTTCCAGAGACTTATTCCTTTTTTAATTGCTAAGCAATGAGGTTGCGGGAGATAATGATGTGGAGAGAGGTGCGGGTATCTTTTGTAAAATTATCATAGTTTGCTTTCTATCCGTCAAATATAGATCATACGGTCTGTATTACAAGATGGCAGGCACACCATCATCGCCAACTCGTTTTTTTATAAGGGCACAGATGATAAGTTTGCTAACTACTAAAGTAAAGTGGAATTTGTCCATGTTATGCAAGTAAATAAAGGTGATTGTTTATCATACGGGTAAGGTTGGATGAAGGGTGGCAGGAACAAATGCTCCGCCTAGAGCATGTGTGTGTGAGATGGAGTCTTAGTGTGTGTGTGGGGTGTGTGTGTGTGTGTCTGTGTGTGTGAGAGAGAGAGAGAGGAGAGAGAGAGAGATGGAGTCTTAGTTTGTGTGTGTGTGGGAGAGAGAGAGAAATGGAGTCTAAGTGTGTGGGGGGTGCGTGCGTGTGTGTGTTTGTGTTTGTGTGTGTGTGTGTGAGAGAGAGAGAGATGGATTCTTAGTGTGTGGGGGGGGTGCGTGCGTGCGTGTGTGTGTGTGTGTGCGTGCGTGTGCGTGTGTGTGTGTGTGTCGCAGGGTCCTCTGTGGTGGATGTAATTTAAGTGTGCATGGCTTCATCATAGAGAGGTGATGTGTATGGCAGAGGCCACCAACGATGGGGTGCGAGAGAGAAAATGCTCGTAGAGAGGAAAGAGAAGGTGCGTGCGCGTGAGAGGAGTCGACATCGAGAGAACGTGTTTGTTCGAGAGACACCGAGGAAGACTACTATATATCGATGGTGCATATGTAGGCCAGAATTAAACAAAGGGATGGTCTTATTGGTTTCGGGGATATAGGGGAAGAGTGAGAGGCGCGGGGGGGGGGGGGGGGGGGGGGGGGGGGGGGGGGGGGGGGGGGGGGGGGGTAGCTAGAAGGAGATTGTTAAGTGTGAGTGTGTGTTTTACCCATCCAGACGGAAGTTATGTGCACAAAAGAGGAGAACGATTCGATGTGGCGTTAGGATTGAGGGTAATTAACTACGTATGGAGACATAGAGACCTTGAACGTGCTTGTGTGAGAGTTATACATGTATACGTGGGATGTGTGTGTGTGTGCGCGCGCATGATCGAGATAAAAGAAAGAAGACATAAGTCATAAGATCAACGACATGGGAGAGACGGATCGGTATGACAATATGCATGCATGTGAGAATGCAGGGAAGAAGGCCCGACAATTGAGCATGTGTTTTTGTCTTTAAGAGATAGTGGCGTGGGCTGGAGCATGCATCTATGGTGAGCAGAGGGGGTGAGGCGCAACGATTGTGTAAAAGAGATCAACCTATAAATGCATATGTATGGAGAGACATATATAGTGTGGGTGATAGGAAGCAAGACTCCGTGCGAGAAAGAAATGTTGACGGAGAAACTACAGATAGATACAGAGATGGAGATGCTAGCTAGAGGGACATCCGCTAGTTTGGGTGTTGGAGATGACCGTCGGGTGGTTCAAAGGGTGAAGTTATATATGTGTGTGAGAGGGAACTTGACTGCATGTAGAGAGAAACATATGTAGTGTGTGTGATAGGAATCAAGAGTGAGGGCGAGAAAGAAGGTTGATGGAGAAACAGATAAATACAAAGATAAAGATGCTTGCTAGTGTGCGTTAGAGATAGGAGTCGAGTGGATCAGAAGGCTGGGTTATGTGTGTGGGTGTGAGAGAGATAGAGAGAGGGTGCATGTGAGTCACATACAAACAGATATCAGAGAGAAATGAGATCCAGAGAGACGGAGTTTTGTGTTTGCGAGAGAGAAAGATATTTCACAACGAGAGTGATATCTAGAGAGACATATGAGGGAACGCAAGATATCTCTAGGGAGAGAGGGTGTGTGTGAGCGACATACAAGAGAACAATGGAGAAATATGAGACCCTGGGAGACAGAGTTTGTGTTTGTGTGTGAGAAAGAGATATTGAAGAGGAAGAGTCGTAGGTTCTCATATCTAAGGAGAGAAAGACATCTCTGTATGAGGAGTGTGCGAGTGGCACACATGGGAATAGTAGAGAGAAATGAGACCTCGGGAGACAAAGTTTTGTGTTTGTGTGAGAGAAAGAGACTCCACATGGAGAATCATAGTTAGGGACCCATAGCAGGGAGCGAGATATACTTAGAGAGAGATAGAGTGATGAAGGTCGAGGGAGAGAGAACGTTAGTGTGTTATGAAGATAAAAGATCATTGTCGACATACAGGTAGCACGAGAGATACCTGAGAGACGATAAACGGGTACAAGTCCAGAGAGATAGTCCTATATAAGCATGAGTGATAGCTATATGAGACGAATATCTGGATTAAAGGGGATTCAAATATTTAAACTGGAGACCACGACATCGATAATATCATAACGCAAATTGGTGTATCAAACATGCATATTCATTTGAATCTGGGCACACGTGTGATGTTATATAGTTTATCAATATTGGTGATCCATAGATTCTTCAATTACAAACAATGCATGGTTTATATGCAATTAATGTCTAAACGGGATTACACTATATGTTGCGTGTGTGAAACACATTATACATGTATGAGAAGTTAAAAAAACCCCGCATGAAACACACATTAATTGGAGACAGTTAGCGAGGAATGCATACATTGGATTTGAACATAAAGTGGTTTCAAATATTTGAAAATCCAAATTGATGGATACAACCTTATGAATCTGAGATCATGCCATTTGTAAACCATATTTATGTATAAATAGTGTTGTGCTTTTGAAAGTATATATAAAAAATGATGTATATAGAATGTAATTCCAATTGAAAATGGATCCCGCCCGAAAAAAATAGAATACAAACGGGATTCGAATTGAGTTGGCACGGTAAACGTGCACTCTGCAAAATTTGAACGAAGCTGGGAAAGTCGCAGTAACTGCCCGAAACCAAAATCTGCGAGATGGAAATCACTACTGCCTATCCCTGCCATGCAAAGCCTATCTGCTAGATTTCTATAGGTTTCGATAGGGGTAGGTTTGTAATTTCACCCAAATGTGACGTAACCGCCTCTCACCCGGATTCATACACGGTGGGCGCCAAAACACAGTGTGCCCTCGGCCAAAATCGACTCCCTCCCCGATTCATATTCATACACGGTGGGCGGCAAAAACAAACTCTCGTCGGCAAATATTCGGTGTATGCGAGATTACCGTCCTATCCCCAACGGACTAATGTTGCTGTGATGTAGTAGAAATTTGAAACGGGGCTAAGTTTGTAAATTTCCTCGCATTTGAGACAAGCGCTCCCTGAATACATGGTTCCCCCTTCCTCTCTACCTCCCTTTTCCCCATTCGTACTCCGTGGGCGCCAAAACACCCTCTCCACCCCACCCTCCTTCGTCCGCCGCCGTCCGCCACCCCATCCACTGCCGTCCTCCTCCACCATGCCGGAGCTGATACCCCGATGCCGCCGTCCATTACAAGAGATCGACCTCTCTCATCCATGCCTTCGGACCGGGATCCTTGCATCCCGTCCTCTCACTTCATCCCCGCCGTCGTCCACCTTGCCAACGCCGCTCCTACGACCGTCTAGTCCACCGCACCCCACCGCCACCGTCTACCCTCCTAGATCTGCTTCCACGCCGCCGACAGCCATCGCTACCGCAGCACCGTCAAATTCTCAGCAGATGCGTACACAGCGCTGCACCAGAGCCGGTACTCTTTCGTATCTGCTCAACTTATTTATCGCAGCATGAAAATAGATCGCCACTGCTTTACTCTGATTTCTTGTCTTGGTTGCGAAGTTGCCTTTGTCCGGTTTGCACCTTCAGATCAGCCATGGCATGCTCAACACTATACTCCCAATGCTTATGGTTTTCCCCTTTTATATTCCACACTAGTTAAATCACAGTAGACTAAATTTCAAAATTGGGTCAGTCAATTTTTCAGAGCTCGCCGGAGTTCGCCGATGCGATCGAAGGGGCTCGGGTGGTTGTGCGGCCTCGCCAAACAAAGAAAACTCGACGCGGATGGGGGTTGGGGCGCGGGTGGGGGGTGGGGGTGGCGGAGGAACACAGGCGGTGGGGGCCGGTGGTCCGGCCGGCGGCCCGTGCGGTGTTCTGTATGGGAAGAATCAGAGACGAGGAAGAAGAAGGGTTAGGAGACGTAGGATCTTCATCCAACCGCCTGAAATGGTCGAGAGACAGCTGGGAGTTGCATTCTTAATGCGCTCTGGTTCATCATGTGTGGGCACTGCGCAACCAACATTTTATTATCCAAAATCTGCTTGCTCTTCTTTACCATGTTCGATAGAGCTGGCCTGTATGTGATCGATAGGCTTTAAATTACTAGCGGCAATACAACAACGTATTTTCAAGCCAGTTCCACTTTCCCGATTTATATATCATGGTTATGGTGTACCCCTGTTATGTAACTATGATCTGCCTAGTTGCTGTGTGCTCTTGTTATCATGGTTTGGCAATGAACTCTCTATACAATATATTATGAACCTATCATCTGCCAGCTATCCTTACTTCTGGAGCCTATTTTTTGTGTACTTGTGCCAGATTATATAAATGCACGCACCATATTACAGCACACATGAGCTCTCTCATCAGTATCCAGTGATAGCACATAAGTGTTTACAGGGGCACCCCTATATTAGAATATCATCTGCATTACAAAGATAATCTCACAACTATTTATGTTTTCATGGTTCACAGATATTATACGCAATTATAGTGAATATCAGAATCCGCGCATTAGAAGAATATTGTGGAACACTGCAATGACTTACAAAGTTGGCACCAAGGCATTGAGTGCCATTCTGGAAGCAATGAAACTCGTACGCTCCCCACCTGTTGATTCTTGTTCAGAATATCATCCTAATGACTATTCTAACCTCGAGGAGTCAAAGGCAGATGGCATGTCCTGTTCACCCATCAAGGTGCCTGTTCTAATTTGGCAAGGTTTTATTGATTGCGTGTATCTTGCATATGTTGTCTTGCATTTCTTCTACTTTGTTGCACCGCCATCTGCTTAGTTTACTCATCATATAACTCGAGATGCCATGCCTATCCATTATCAATACATATTCCATCTGTCATCATACCATGTTTTTCCACTCAAATGCTGTTCTTGTGCATCAGACATCAAAAAGGAAGAGGGTGATTGCCGAACCTGAAGGAGCACCAGCAAAGTCCTTGAAAAACGTGGTGGTGCCGGAGAAATCAGACAGCGCCCCACTTATATTGCCTGTACAACCAGTGACACAAAACATAGGACCGACTCCAGCAGACTGTACCCATAGTTCACTAGCCACACCACTAGCCCCACCACACAGGACCTGCACTCCAGCAAAAGGTATACCGATTTCATTTGCCATAGCACCATCCGTACCACAGAAAAATCCCACTCCAGCAAAAAGTACAGCAAGTCCACCGGCCGAAGACCTATCCCAACTGCAGAGACGGCCAATTCCTACAGATTGGAACCCCATTCCATTTATTCCCAGTTTAAAAGACAATGCTTTCAATGTTGTTAGGGACTACGTGCATATATTCCCATCATGGGAAGATTATAGTGAAGACAAACACCATTTTCACATCTTCCTATCCAACTTACGTGTAAGTGCTATTATTCATGGTTATTATTTTCCCGTTTTCTGCTGATTGAACACATCAATGTTTTACATTACATTGCTGTAACTAGGCGAGGGTCAATCTGGATAGTCATGAAGAGCAAAGCTTGCTTGTGCTTTTCAAGGAAGCATTGCAGCAGTATCGGTGTTACCTGAGGAAATCACACTTTGATGGCAAGTCTATAAACGAATTTTCGGTGAAGTCTCCTGTGCTAAATTTAGAAGACATTGAATGGAAAAACCTTGTTATGCACTGGTCTCGTTCCCAGGATGAGGTACTGTCTATAAGATCACATGACAATTTGAACTTCTACTTTTCCGCATGTGCCTTACGGATCTTTTTTGCAGGAAATCTGCTCGAAGAAGAATTCCGGTTTGAAAAGAACGACAGGATATCGCAAATATGCTGCCCGCTGCTTTGCTCTTGTTAGTACCTGTTGTCCTGTATCACTGTACTTGCATACATACCTGGTTCATTACGTGACAGCAGTATGCATGATAGCTTGCTTATCAATTGTTCGCTCCAAATTATCTGATCTGTATGAATGGTTACATTAGTGTAAAATATATCCAATGCCAATGAATTTTTTTAGCTCTGCATTGTTCTTGTAAGTACATGTTGTCCTTTATCAGTGTACTTATATTGACAGGTAGTTGTTCATGTACCATCACTCTACAGCTTATTTTCCTTTGCCCTCCATTTTCTACACATCAGATCTATATTTACTCTTACCATAAGGTTGGTACTGAAGAAGTTTAGCTGTGCATTGCTCTTGGTTGTGCCTTTTGCCTGTATCGCTGCACATACATTTATAGCTACTTGGTTATATAGCATCACTCTTCATCTTATCTTAAATATTCTCCATTTTTTGTATATTATCACATCTATATTTACTCTTAACAAAATGTAGAATAAAGGCAATGCTTATGAAGAAGATTCTGTGCTAAACTTCTTGAATTTCCCCCCATCTGCATGGACAAGGGCTTTATAGAGCCTGTCTTCACCAGTAATGTAAGTTTGTCCTTCTCAAGCCTTCAAACTTTGTTGTGTATATTTGGTTAGGCATAACTGCAACAGCTGTTTATTTTTGGTGTTTGCATCAAATTGCATGTTTAAAGTTTATTATGTACATAAACAAAAGTTTCTCCTTCTCAATTTAAGTTTTCAGTTGTACAACCAAGTTCCTTCTTCATACCATGTAAATTAAACTATACAGAGCAAGTGATCTTCTTTTGCACTGCATGTATGCTTCTGTTCTTCATCCGTAATCCAGTGGTGTGGTGAACCTACCCACTACAGTACAATGTCATATTTTGCAATGTCTTAACTATGAACAATGTCATATCATTCTACTATTATTTAAACCGTCTCTTTATTTGCCAATCTGAAATGGTATAAATTGACAGCACACGAACCATTGATACTTATGAGTTCTTGATCTGTAATCCAGTGGTGTCGTGAAGCTTCCAACTCCTTCACAATGTCATTTCCTGCCATGTCTTGACCTGAACAATACCATATTGTGTTAATGCAATTCTAAACTGTGTCACTTTATTTGTCAGTAAGAAATGTGATGAATTGTCAGCACTGATACTTTTATGTGCAAAACCTGTCATCTGTCTGCTTGTTTATCTTTCAGAGTGAGGAAGATATAAGTGTTGAACAAGCGCAGTCTCATCATCTTGCCCAGCTGCTTGCGCTGCAGCTCCCCAGCAAGGCTAACCTTTCTTGAACTCTATTGAAGTGCTGTCGGTTTTGTATATTATTTTGTCGGCGTGTTTATTTGCACTGGTGGCGATCTTTGATGCCCAGTGTATGTAATATGCTGTCTGCTTGTGCTTTATTATCATAGTGGTGAACTTTGATGCCCAGCGGATGTAATATGCCGTAATTTCTTTATTGTATAGTCTAGGTTTTTTCTTATTCACGATGCTGCAGTTATTTTACTGTATATATATCCTGTCTTCGCAGTAAACCGGCCAAACCGTAAAATTACGGTACATAATCGGGCCGTCATGCAATCACGATGTATGATCCGCATCATGGGCCCCGTCAAACTGGACCACTAGTAGATTCGGGCCTTTAATAGGCCGAGTAACCCCCGGCCCTCTTTTCGCAAGAAAACTCAATGGGCTTTTAGGAGGCTGAGAAGTAGGTTGGGCCTGAAACGTGCCGAATAGCTCACGGGCCAGCAATAGCCCGAAATGGACCCGGCCCATGATTGTGCGAATCAATTCACGGGCTTTTAACAGGCCAAAGTTGTCTCGGTCCTTGTTTGGCCCAATCACATATCCGCTGCGAGCAGGCCGGATGCAAACCGGGCCGTAGTTAGGCCCAACTATATGACGGGCTTTTAACAGGCCGAAATTAATATAGGGCCGAAATGTTAAACGGGCCCTTAACAGGCCGAAACTAATATCAGGCCGAATTACTAAATGGGCCTTTAGCAAGTGGGCCCAAAAACATAGCTTCCAGTTAACGGGCTGAATCTGATATGGGCCATAATTGAGCCCAAAGCCTCTTAAAGGGTCGGACCTGATCTGGGCTGTGATTTGGCCCAGAAAGTGGGAGGCTTTTAACGGGCCGGATCTTATATGGGCCATTATTAGGCCCGGAACATGGCAGGCCATTAATGGACCGGATCAAATATGGGCCGACATTTGGCCCAAAACATGGCAGCCAGTTAATGGGCCGGCCTACTAGGGTCCTCAAAATCTTGTGGGCCTACAGCTGGGCCGGCCCATTAATGTCGGCGAAATCTTGTGGGCCTTTAGCTGGGCCGGCCCATTATGATCCGCAAGAATTTTGTGGGCCTTTACCTGGGCCGGCCCATTATGGCACACAAAAATCTTTTGGGCCTTTACCTGGGCCGGCCTATTATGGCCCGCGAAATCTTCTGGGCCTTTAGCTGGGCCAGCCCATTATGGTCCGCAAAATCTCGTGGGCCTTTAGCTGGGCCGGCCCATTATGGTATGCAAAATCTTGTGGGACTTTAGTTGGGCCGGCCCATTTAAACTTGATGGACCGTGCCACGTGTCGACGTATCATAGGCGCCTTCTGTCCAATGAGTGGACAACATCTGTCCCAACGATGAGCCGACACGTGTTTCCTCCAGCCAATGATGATTTTACACGTGGAAAATCCCCATTGGTCGGGGCTGTTAACGGGTTATCGGATCCAAAACCCGACCCGATAGCTTAACGGCGTTCCGTTACGGTGGATGCCACGTGTCGGTCACCCTTGACGAAAGCACTTCTGTGACGCGCGATTTATCGTCATGGAAGTGGACACTTCCGTGATGATAATTTTCGTAATGTCATGGAACACTTCTACGACAGCACAGGTATGACTATCTTGATTCTGTCATAAATTTGTCATGGATGTACATGCATGACAAAAAATGCGACCTACTGTGACAAACACGTATCATCACGGAAGTGTATTTTTTTGTAGTGCAAGACACAGGCTGTGTACGTCGGCATCGCCTCGGGGATGGCCTTCATGGGACCCAAGCGGCAGCGGCCTTCCGTGTTCTACTTCTTCTCGATGATGGCGACGGGTGAGGGAGTCCTGCATTAGGGGGTATCCGGACAGCCGGACTATATACTTTGGCCGGACTGTTGGACCGTGAAGATACAAGACTCAAGACTTCGTCCCGTGTCCGGATGGGACTCTCCTTTGCGTGGAAGACAAGCTTGGTGATCCGGATATTAGATTTCCTTCTTTGTAACCAACTCTATGTAAACCCTAGCCCTCTCCGGTGTCTATATAAACCGGAGGGTTTGGTCTGTATAGGAACAATCATAATCATCATAGGCTAGCTCCTAGGGTTTAGCCTCTACGATCTCGTGGTACATCAACTCTTGTAATACTCATATCATCAATATCAATCAAGCAGGAAGTAGGGTTTTACCTCCATCGAGAGGGCCCGAACCTGGGTAAAACATCGTGTCCCTTGCTTCCTGTTACCATTAGCCTTAGACGCACAGATCGGGACCCCCTACCCGAGATCCGCCGGTTTTGACACCGACATTGGTGCTTCCATTGAGAGTTCCTCTATGTCGTCGCTGCAAGGCTCGATGGCCCGCCTCGTTGTCAAGGACAACATCACCTCTGGGGGAGCACTGGCAGTAGGCCAAACTCTTTGACTGGGCAGCATCTTCATGGCCGCCCGATCGGCTTCTGCGCTGACAATGACCTCTCGGGTCATCAAAAACGACCTCCACGTCAACTCGGAACTCACTGAGCAGATGGATCCAATGGAGCTCTCCTCCCTCAATGAGCTTTTGGACTGCATCGCCGCTTTGGGAGTCGCAACATACTATGATCGGATTGGGCTTAAACCCGACCAAAGGGATATTAAATCCCCACCGGTCACCCACGAGATAGCGGTAGTGGAAGAGCCGCACATGGATTATCCCTCTAATTTGAGGACGAACTATGTCCGGATTGCCGAGCTCTCTGAGTCGGATACCCATTCGCGGGAGGACATGACCCAGGCCCCGAACTTAGAGTCGGGCAATGGGCCGGAAAAATCGGGTAGCACCCCGGAGCCCGAGCTGTCAGGCCCAGAAGCTCCTCTGCCCCTGGGCGTTAGATCGGATCAGAATCCAGATTTAACTAATCCCGCCCACCCATACTTAAGCCGTCTCTCCCATATAAGACAAGAGCCCCAAGAGACAGTACATCGCTACTGGGCCAGATTCCTCCTTGTGATAAACAAGGTCAAGGACTGTCGCGAGGAAGACGCAATCTCAGTTTTTTGCAAAAACTACACGAGCAAGGGGATCCTTAATGCTATAAGTCGCCGTGACATAGTACACTTTGCCGACTTAGCAGCCATGGTACAGAAGTAATGTGCGATGGAAAGCGCCTGGAAAACCCAAACAGACTTTTGGGAAAATCCGGCTCTCACTAAACCCTTCCTCCGAACTAAAAGGGCGAACTCTCGTAAGTTACCCGATCCAATTCCCAAAAAACCAAAGCCCACTCCAGGGCGTGGAACCGTATTGGAAGAATGGCTCAATGGGCCATGCAATATTCACAGCACGTCGGACACTACGCCAACGCATAGCCTTAGAGCATGTTGGATACTCCGACAGGTAGCAAAAAGTGGTGAGGATCTTCTTGTAAATCATAAAGCAGAGCAACATCCCGCCGATGACAACAATGCGGTACTAACAGTCTTCGAGACTTTCACCTCAAATAATAGGCGCAAGCGAGTTCATCGAAACTTCGCTGAAATCTGCCACGGGGCAAAAATAAATCCGTGGAACGACACTGCTATAACTTTCAGTTCCAGTGACGAACCTCGATTCCATACAGTCCGGGCACCAGCCGCTTTGGTCCTTAGCCCAACCGTGGACGGCTTCCGACTCACTAAAGTACTCATGGACGGCGGAAGCGGATTAAACTTGATCTATGAGGAAACACTCAACAAGATGGAAATTGATAAAAGCCGCATCGAACAGAGTGGCACAACCTTCAGGGGAATCATCCCTAGTCGGGAGGCACGGTGTGCGGGAAAAATCACACTCGATGTGGTATTCGGCACCTCGGAGAATTACAGGTCCGAAGAAATCACATTCCAAGTGGCTCCTTTCAGCAGCGGATACCACGCCCTTTTAGGATGGGACGCATTCACTAGCTTTCAAGCTATACCACATTACGGGTACATGAAGCTTAAAATGCCCGGACCCAATGGAATCATCACTCTAACCAGTGATCCGGACGTCGCACTCCGCGCCGAAAATAAAACTGCAGCACTAGCCATGGAAGCATTATCCGAAGCCCTAGCAGCCGAAGAACTAACAATGCTGTGCACCACAGTGGGCAGGGACGACGTGATACTCGACAAACGACCCAAGTCCACCTCATTTAAACCCGCAGACGAGATAGTCAAATTCCAGGTCCATCCAACGGACCCCACAAAGACGGCTTCCATCGGGACACAGTTGAGCCCCAAAATGGACGCCGCACTACGAGACTTCCTACGCGAGAATTGGGACATTTTCGCCTGGCATCCTTCGGACATGCCGGCCATCCCATGCAGGCTGGCCGAACACAACCTCAATATACTGAAAGGATACAAGCCAGTCAAGCAAACTCTTAGGCGCTTCGCAGAGCCTAAACGGCAAGCCATGGGAGAAGAGCTAGCCAAGCTACTTGAGGACGGATTCATCAGAGATATCAAGCATCCGGATTGGCTAGCCAATCTGGTAATGGTACCAAAGAAGGAGAAATCCTGGCGCCTATGCGTCGATTTCAAAGACCTCAACAAGGCTTGCCCGAAGGATCCCTTCCCCCTCCCTCGCATCGACCAAATCATCGACGCCACCGCAGGACACGATTCACTATGCTTTCTTGACGCATACTCCAGATACCATCAAATAAAGATGGCAGAGTCCGACCAAGCCGCAACGGCCTTCATAACGCCATATGGCCCTTTCTGCTTCAACACTATGCCTTTCGGGCTTAAAAATGCCAGCGTAACCTATCAACGCATGATTCAAACATGCCTGGAGAAGCAAATCGGCAAAACAGTGGAAGCATATGTGGACGACGTGGTCATAAAAACAAGACACGTCGAAACCCTGATAGATGACTTGAGGCTTACATTCGATAACCTCTGAACATATGAATGTTGGGTTTCGTAGTAATTTCAAAATTTTCCTACGCACACGCAAGATCATGGTGATGCATAGCAACGAGAGGGGAGAGTGCTGTCTACGTACCCACGCAGACCGACTGCGGAAGCGTTGACACAACATAGAGGAAGTAGTCGTACGTCTTCACGATCCAACCGATCAAGCACCGAAACTACGGCACCTCCGAGTTCGAGCACACGTTCAGCTCGATGACGATCCCCGGACTCCGATCCAGCAAAGTGTCGGGGAAGAGTTCCGTCAGCACGACGGTGTGGTGACGATCTTGATGTACTACAGCAGCAGGGCTTCGCCTAAACTCCGCTACAGTATTATCGAGGAATATGGTGGCTGGGGGCACCGCACACGACTAAGGAATAGATCACGTGGATCAACTTGTGTGTTCTAGGGTGCCTCTGCCTCAGTATATAAAGGACTAGAGGGGGGAGGCTGGCCGGCCAAGGTGTGGCGCGCCAGGAGAGTCCTACTCCCTCTGGGAGTAGGATCCCCCCCCCCCCCAATCCTAGCTGGAATAGGATTCGCGGAGGGGGAAAAGAGAGAGAGGGGGCCGGCCACCTCTCCTAGGTCCTAATAGGACTAGGGGAAGGGGGAGGCGCGCAGCCCATGTAGGGATGCCTCTTCTCTTTTCCACTAAGGCCCATCATGGCCCATTTAGCTCCCGGGGGGTTCCGGTAACCTTCCCGGTACTCCGGTAAAATCCCGATTTCACCCGGAACACTTCCGATATCCAAACATAGGCTTCCAATATATCAATCTTTACGTCTCGACCATTTCGAGACTCCTCGTCATGTCCGTGATCACATCCGGGACTCCGAACAACCTTCAGTACATCAAAATGCATAAACTCATAATATAACTGTCATTGTAACCTTAAGCGTGCGGACCCTACGGGTTCGAGAACAATGTAGACATGACCGGGACACGTCTCCGGTCAATAACCAATAGCGGGACCTGGATTCCCATATTGGCCCCTACATATTCTACGAAGATCTTTATCGGTCAGACCGCATAACAACATACGTTGTTCCCTTTGTCATCGGTATGTTACTTGCCCGAGATTTGATCGTCGGTATCCAATACCTAGTTCAATCTCGTTACCGGCAAGTCTCTTTACTCGTTCTATAATACATCATCTCGCAAATAACTCATTAGTTGCAATGCTTGCAAGGCTTATGTGATGTGCATTACCGAGAGGGCCCGGAGATACCTCTCCGACAATCGGAGTGACAAAACCTAATCTCGAAATACGCCAACCCAACATGTACCTTTGGAGACACCTGTAGTACTCCTTTATAATCACCCAGTTACGTTGTGACGCTTGGTAGTACCCAAAGTGTTCCTCCGGTAAACGGGAGTTGCATAATCTCATAGTTATAGGAACATGTATAAGTCATGAAGAAAGCAATAGCAACATACTAAAAGATCGGGTGCTAAGCTAATGGAATGGGTCATGTCAATCAGATCATTCTCTTAATGATGTGATCCCGTTAATCAAATAACAACTCATTGTTCATGGTTAGGAAACATAACCATCTTTGATTAACGAGCTAGTCAAGTAGAGGCATACTAGTGACACTTTGTTTGTCTATGTATTCACACATGTATTATGTTTCCGGTTAATACAATTCTAGCATGAATAATAAACATTCATCATGATTATAAGGAAATAAATAATAACTATATTATTGCCTCTAGGGCATATTTCCTTCAGTCTCCCACTTGCACTAGAGTCAATAATCTAGATTACACCGTAATGATTCTAACACCCATGGAGCCTTGGTGCTGATCATGTTTTGCTCGTGGAAGAGGCTTAGTCAACGGGTCTGCAACATTCAGATCCGTATGTATCTTGCAAATATCTATGTCTCCCACCTGGACTAGATCCCGGATGGAATTGAAGCGTCTCTTGATGTGCTTGGTTCTCTTGTGAAATCTGGATTCCTTTGCCAAGGCAATTGCACCAGTATTGTCACAAAAGATTTTCATTGGACCCGATGCACTAGGTATGACACCTAGATCGGATATGAACTCCTTCATCCAGACTCCTTCGTTCGCTGCTTCCGAAGCAGCTATGTACTCCGCTTCACATGTAGATCCCGCTACGACGCTTTGTTTAGAACTGCACCAACTGACAGCTCCACCATTTAATGTAAACATGTATCCGGTTTGCGATTTAGAATTGTCCGGATCAGTGTCAAAGCTTGCATCAACGTAACCTTTGGTACCTCCATATACGAGAAACATATCCTTAGTCCTTTTCAGGTATTTCAGGATGTTCTTGACCGCTGTCCATTGATCCACTCCTGGATTACTTTGGTACCTCCCTGCTAGACTTATAGCAAGGCACACATCGGGTCCGGTACACAGCATTGCATACATGATAGATCCTATGGCTGATGCATAGGGAACATCTTTCATATTCTCTCTATCTTCTGCAGTGGTCGGGCATTGAGTCTTACTCAATTTCACACCTTGTAACACAGGCAAGAATCCTTTCTTTGCTTGATCCATTTTGAACTTCTTCAAAATTTTGTCAAGGTATGTTGTTTGTGAAAGTCCAATTAAGCGTTTTGATCTATCTCTATAGATCTTTATGCCTAATATGTAAGCAGCTTCACCAAGGTCTTTCATTGAAAAACTCTTATTCAAGTATCCCTTTATGATATCCAGAAATTCTATATCATTTCCAATTAGTAATATGTCATCCACATATAATATTAGAAATGCTACAGAGCTCCCACTCACTTTCTTGTAAATACAGGCTTCTCCGAAAGTCTGTATAAAACCAAATGCTTTGATCACACTATCAAAGCGTTTATTCCAACTCCGAGAGGCTTGCACCAGTCCATAAATGGATCGCTGGAGCTTGCACACTTTGTTAGCTCCTTTTGGATCGACAAAACCTTCTGGTTGCATCATATACAACTCTTCTTCCAGAAATCCATTCAGGAATGCAGTTTTGACATCCATTTGCCAAATTTCATAATCATAAAATGCGGCAATTGCTAACATGATTCGGACGGACTTAAGCATCGCTACGGGTGAGAAGGTCTCATCGTAGTCAATCCCTTGAACTTGCCGAAAACCTTTCGCGACAAGTCGAGCTTTGTAGACAGTAACATTACCATCAGCGTCAGTCTTCTTCTTAAAGATCCATTTATTCTCAATTGCTTGCCGATCATCGGGCAAGTCAACCAAAGTCCATACTTTGTTCTCATACATGGATCCCATCTCAGATTTCATGGCTTCAAGCCACTTTGCGGAATCTGGGCTCACCATCGCTTCTTCATAGTTCGTAGGTTCATCATGATCTAGTAGCATGATTTCCAGAACAGGATTACCGTACCACTCTGGCGCGGATCTTACTCTGGTTGATCTACGAGGTTCAGTAGTATCTTGATCTGAAGTTTCATGACTATCATCATTAGCTTCCTCACTTATTGGTGTAGGTGTCGCAGAAACAATTTTCTGTGATGTACTACTTTCCAATAAAGGAGCAGGTACAGTTACCTCGTCAAGTTCTACTTTCCTCCCACTCACTTCTTTCGAGAGAAACTCCTTCTCTAGAAAGGATCCATTCTTAGCAACGAATGTCTTACCTTCGGATCTGTGATAGAAGCTGTACCCAACAGTCTCCTTTGGGTATCCTATGAAGACACATTTCTCCGATTTGGGTTAGAGCTTATCAGGCTGAAGCTTTTTCACATAAGCATCGCAGCCCCAAACTTTAAGAAACGACAACTTTGGTTTCTTGCCAAACCACAGTTCATAAGGCGTCGTCTCGATGGATTTTGATGGTGCCCTATTTAACGTGAATGCGGCCGTCTCTAGAGCGTATCCCCAAAACGATAGCGGTAAATCAGTAAGAGACATCATAGATCGCACCATATCTAGTAAAGTACGATTACGACGTTCGGACACACCATTACGCTGTGGTGTTCCGGGTGGCGTGAGTTGCGAAACTATTCCACAATTTTTCAAATGTACACCAAACTCGTAACTCAAATATTCTCCTCCACGATCAGATCGTAGAAACTTTATTTTCTTGTTACGATGATTTTCAACTTCACTCTGAAATTCTTTGAACTTTTCGAATGTTTCAGACTTGTGTTTCATTAAGTAGATATACCCATATCTGCTTAAGTCATCTGTGAAGGTGAGAAAATAACGATATCCGCCACGAGCCTCAATATTCATCGGACCACATACATCTGTATGTATGATCTCCAACAAATCTGTTGCTCTCTCCATAGTTCCGGAGAACGGTGTTTTTGTCATCTTGCCCATGAGGCACGGTTCGCAAGTACCAAGTGATTCATAATCAAGTGGTTCCAAAAGTCCATCAGTATGGAGTTTCTTCATGCACTTTACACCGATATGACCTAAACGACAGTGCCACAAATAAGTTGCACTTTCATTATTAACTCTGCATCTTTTGGCTTCAACATTATGAATATGTGTATCACTACTATCGAGATTCATCAAAAATAGACCACTTTTCAAAGGTGCATGACCATAAAAGATATTACTCATATAAATAGAACAACCATTATTCTCTGATTTAAATGAATAACCATCTCGCATCAAACAAGATCCAGATATAATGTTCATGCTCAACGCTAGCACCAAATAACAATTATTTAGGTCTAATATTAATCCCGAAGGTAGATGTAGAGGTAGCGTGCCGACCGCGATCACATCGACTTTGGAACCGTTTCCCACGCGCATCGTCACCTCGTCCTTTGCCAGTGCTCGCTTATTCCGTAGTCCCTGTTTCGAGTTGCAAATATTAGCAACAGAACCAGTATCAAATACCCAGGTGCTACTGCAAGCTCTAGTAAGGTACACATCAATAACATGTATATCACATATACCTTTGTTCACCTTGCCATCCTTCTTATCTGCCAAATACTTGGGGTAGTTCCGCTTCCAGTGACCAGTCTGCTTGCAGTAGAAGCACTCAGTTTCAGGCTTAGGTCCAGACTTGGGTTTCTTCTCCTGAGCAGCAACTTGTTTGCTGTTCTTCTTGAAGTTCCCCTTCTTCTTCCCTTTGCCCTTTTTCTTGAAACTAGTGGTCTTGTTGACCATCAACACTTGATGCTCCTTCTTGATTTCTACCTCCGCAGCTTTCAGCATTGCGAAGAGCTCGGGAATAGTCTTGTTCATCCCTTGCATATTATAGTTCATCACGAAGCTCTTGTAGCTTGGTGACAGTGATTGGAGAATTCTGTCAATGACGCAATCATCTGGAAGATTAACTCCCAATTGAATCAAGTGATTATTATACCCAGACATTTTGAGTATATGCTCACTGACAGAACTGTTCTCCTCCATCTTGCAGCTATAGAACTTATTGGAGACTTCATATCTCTCAATCCGGGCATTTGCTTGAAATATTAACTTCAACTCCTAAAACATCTCATATGCTCCATGACGTTCAAAACATCGTTGAAGTCCCGATTCTAAGCCGTAAAGCATGGCACACTGAACTATCGAGTAGTCATCAGCTTTGCTCTGCCAGACGTTCATAACATCTGGTGTTGCTCCAGCAGCAGGCCTGGCACCGAGCGGTGCTTCCAGGACGTAATTCTTCTGTGCAGCAATGAGGATAATCCTCAAGTTACGGACCCAGTCCGTGTAATTGCTACCATCATCTTTTAACTTTGCTTTCTCAAGCAACGCATTAAAATTCAACGGAACAACAGCACGAGCCATCTATCTACAATCAACATAAACAAGCAAGATACTATCAGGGACTAAGTTCATGATAAATTTAAGTTCAATTATTCATATTACTTAAGAACTCCCACTTAGATAGACATCCCTCTAATCTTCTAAGTGCTCACGTGATCCAAATCAACTAAACCATAACCGATCATCACGTGAGATGGAGTAGTTTTCAATGGTGAACATCGTTATGTTGATCATATCTACTATATGATTCACGCTCGACCTTTCGGTCTCCGTGTTCTGAGGCCATATCTGCATATGCTAGGCTCGTCAAGTTTAACCTGAGTATTCTACGTGTGCAAAAACTGGCTTGCACCCGTTGTAGATGGACGTAGAGCTTATCGCACCCGATCATCACGTGGTGTCTGGGCACGACGAACTTTGGCAATGGTGCATACTCAGGGAGAACACTTCTTGATAATTTAGTGAGAGATCATCTTATAATGCTACCGTCAATCAAAGCAAGATAAGATGCATAAAAGATAAACATCACATGCAATCAATATAAGTGATATGATATGGCCATCATCATCTTGTGCTTGTGATCTCCATCTTCGAAGCACCGTCGTGATCACCATCGTCACCGGCGCGATACCTTGATCTCCATCGTAGCATCGTTGTCGTCTCGCCAATCTTAAGCTTCCACGACTATCACTACCGCTTAGTAATAAAGTAAAGCATTACATCGCGATTGCATTGCATACAATAAAACGACAACCATAAGGCTCCTGCCAGTTGCTGATAACTTGGTTACAAAACATGATCATCTCATACAATAAAATTCAGCATCATGTCTTGACCATATCACATCACAACATGCCCTGCAAAAACAAGTTAAACGTCCTCTACTTTGTTGTTGCAAGTTTTACGTGGCTGCTACGGGCTTAAACAAGAACCAATCTCACCTACGCATCAAAACCACAACGATAGTTTGTCAAATAGACTCCGTTTTAACCTTCGCAAGGACCGGGCGTAGCCATACTTGGTTCAACTAAAGTTGTGTTGGAAATATGCCCTAGAGGCAATAATAAATTGATTATTATTATATTTCCTTGTTCATGATAATCGTTTATTATCCATGCTATAATTGTATTGATAGGAAACTCAGATACATGTGTGGATACATAGACAACACCATGTCCCTAGTGAGCCTCTAGTTGACTAGCTCGTTGATCAATAGATGGTTACGGTTTCCTAACCATGGACATTGGATGTCGTTGATAACGGGATCACATCATTAGGAGAATGATGTGATGGACAAGACCCAATCCTAAGCATAGCACTAGATCGTGTAGTTCGTATGCTAAAGCTTTTCTAATGTCAAGTATCATTTCCTTAGACCATGAGATTGTGCAACTCCCGGATACCGTAGGAGTGCTTTGGGTGTATCCAAACGTCACAACGTAACTGGGTGACTATAAAGGTATATATCTCCGAAAGTGTCTGTTGGGTTGGCACGAATCGAGACTGGGATTTGTCACTCCGATGTAGTAGCTGTGGCCGGTGCGGAGAGAGGAGAGGTGCATAGGTATCTCTGAACAAGTGGGGTGGCACGAATCGAGACTGGGATTTGTCACTCCGTGGACAACGGAGAGGTATCTCTGGGCCCACTCGGTAGGACATCATCATAATGCGCACAATGTGACCAAGGAGTTGATCACGGGATGATGTGTTACGGAACGAGTAAAGAGACTTGCCGGTAACGAGATTGAACAAGGTATTGGATACCGACGATCGAATCTCGGGCAAGTAACATACCGATAGACAAAGGGAATTGTATACGGGATTGATTAAGTCCTTGACATCGTGGTTCATCCGATGAGATCATCGTGGAACATGTGGGAGCCATCATGGGTATCCAGATCCCGCTGTTGGTTATTGACCGGAGAACGTCTCGGTCATGTCTGCATGTCTCCCGAACCCGTAGGGTCTACACACTTAAGGTTCGGTGACGCTAGGGTTATGAAGATATTAGTATGCGGTAACCCGAAAGTTGTTCGGAGTCCCGGATGAGATCCCGGACGTCACGAGGAGTTCCGGAATGGTCCGGAGGTAAAGAATTATATATAGGAAGTGCATGTTTCGGCCATCGGGACAAGTTTCGGGGTCATCGGTATTGTACCGGGACCACCGGAGGTCCCGGGGGTCCACCGGGTGGGGCCACCTCCCGGGGGCCCCATGGGCTGAAATAGGAGGGAACCCAGCCCATAGTGGGCTGGGGCGCCAGCCCCTATAGGCCCATGCGCCTAGGGTTTCCACCATGGAAGAGTCCATGTGGTGGAAGGCACCCCTAGGTGCCTTGGGGGGGAGGGAAACCTCCCCTTGGCCGCCGCCCCCCTAGTAGATCTCATCTACTAGGGCCGGCGCCCCCCTTGGCACCCCTATATATAGTGGGGGGGAGGAGGGAATTTCACGACCAGCCCCTGGCGCCTCCTCTCTCTCCCGTTACGTCTCTCTCCCGTAGTATAGGCGAAGCCCTGCTACTGTGACGCCCTGCATCCACCACCACGCCGTCGTGCTGCTGGATCTTCATCAACCTCTCCCTCTCCTTGCTGGATCAAGGCATGGGAGACGTCTCCGGGCTGTACGTGTGTTGGAACGCGGAGGTGCGTGCGTTCGGCACTTGATTCATCGTGATTTGAATCACGACGGTACGACTTCATCAACCCTGTCACTTGAACGCTTCCGCTTAGCGATCTACAAGGGGATGTAGATGCACTCTCCTTCCCCTCGTTGCTAGTCTCTCCATAGATAGATCTTGGTGATACGTAGGAAAATTTTGAATTTCTGCTACGTTCCCCAACAGTGGTATCAGAGCTAGGTCTATTGCGTAGATTCTATGCACGAGTAGAACACAAAGTAGTTGTGGGCGTTGATTTTGTTCAATATGCTTGCCGTTACTAGTCTTATCTTGATTCGGCGGCATCGTGGGATGAAGCGGCCCGGACCAACCTTACACGTACTCTTACGTGAGACCGGTTCCACCGACAAACATGCACTAGTTGCATAAGGTGGCTGGCGGGTGTCTGTCTCTCCCACTTTAGTTCGGATCGGATTCGATGAACAGGGTCCTTATGAAGGGTAAATAGCAATTGGCATATCACGTTGTGGTCTTTGCGTAGGTAAGAAACGTTCTTGCTAGAAACCCATAGCAGCCACGTAAAACATGCAAACAACAATTAGAGGACGTCTAACTTGTTTTTGCAGGGTATGCTATGTGATGTGATATGGCCAAAAGGATGTGATGAATGATATATGTGATGTATGAGTTGATCATGTTCTTGTCAAAGGAATCACGACTTGCATGTCGATGACGAGACAACTTAAAGAAGACACAATGATGGAGATCATGATGATGGAGATCATGGTGTCATACCGGTGACAAGATGATCATGGAGCCCCAAGATGGAGATCAAAGGAGCTATATGATATTGGCCATATCATGTCACTATTATTTGATTGCATATGATGTTTATCATATTTATACATCTTATTTGCTTAGTACGACGGTAGTAAATAAGATGATCCCTCATTACAATTTCAAGAATGTGTTCTCCCCTAACTGTGCACCGTTGCTACAGTTCGTCGTTTCTAAGCACCACGTGTTAATCGGGTGTGATGGATCCTTACGTTCACATACAACGGGTGTTGACGAGCCTAGCATGTACAGACATGGCCTCGGAACACAAGAGACCGAAAGGTCGAGCATGAGTCGTATGGTAGATACGATCAACATGAAGATGTTCACCGATGTTGACTAGTCCGTCTCACGTGATGATCGGACACGGCCTAGTTGACTCGGATCATGTAATCACTTAGATGACTAGAGGGATGTCTATCTAAGTGGGAGTTCATAAGATGAACTTAATTATCCTGAACATAGTCAAAAGGATTTTGCAAATTATGTCGTAGCTCACGCTATAGTTCTACTGTTTAGATATGTTCCTAGAGAAAAATTAGTTGAAAGTTGATAGTAGCAATTATGCGGACTAGGTCCGTAAACTGAGGATTGTCCTCATTGCTTCATAGAAGGCTTATGTCCTTAATGCACCGCTCAGTGTGCTGAACCTCGAACGTTGTCTGTGGATGTTGCGAACATCTGACATACACGTTTTGATAACTACATGATAGTTCAGTTAAACGGTTTAGAGTTGAGGCACCAAAGACGTTTTGAAACGTCACGAAACATATGAGATGTTTTGAGGGCTGAAATTGGAATTTCAGGCTCGTGCCCACGTCAAGAGGTATAAGACCTCCGACGATTTTCTTAGCCTGCAAACTAAGGGAGAAAAGCTCAATTGTTGAGCTTGTGCTCAGATTGTCTGAGTACAACAATCATTTGAATCGAGTGGGAGTTGATCTTCCAGATGAGATAGTGATGTTTCTCCGAAGTCATTACCACCAAGCTGCTAGAGCTTCGTGATGAACTATAATATATCAGGGACATATATGATGATCCTTGAGATATTCGCGATGTTTGACACCCGCGAAAGTAGAAATCAAGAAGGAGCATCAATTGTTGATGGTTGGTGAAACCACTAGTTTCAAGAAGGGCAAGGGAACAAAGGATACTTCATGAAACGGCAATTCAGCTGCTGCTCTAGTGAAGAAACCCAAGGTTGAACCCAAACCCGAGACTAAGTGCTTCTGTAATAAGGGGAACAACCACTGGAGCAGAATTACCCTAGATACTTGGTAGATTAGAAGGCTGGCAAGGTCGATAGAAGTATATTGGATATACATTGTGTTGATGTGTACTTTACTAGTACTCCTAGTAGCACCAGGGTATTAGATACCGGTTCGGTTGCTAAGTGTTAGTAACTCGAAACAAAAGGCTACGGAATAAACGGAGACTAGCTAAAGGTGAGCTGACGATATGTGTTGGAAGTGTTTCCAATGTTGATATGATCAAGCATCGCACGCTCCCTCTACCATCGAGATTGGTGTTTGCGTTGAGCATAGACATGATTGGATTATGTCTATCGCAATACGGTTATTCATTTAAGGAGAATAATGGTTACTCTGTTTATTTGAATAATACCTTCAATGGTCTTGCACCTAAAATGAATGGTTTATTGAATCTCGATCGTAGTGATACACATGTTCATGCCAAAAGATGATAGTACCACCTACTTGTGGCACTGCCACGTAAGTCATATCGGTATAAAACGCATGAAGAAGCTCCATGTTGATGGATCTTTGGGCTCACTCGTTTTTGAAAAGTTTGAGACATGCGAACCATGTCTATTGGTGTATATGCATGAAGAAACTCCATGCAAATGGACCGTTTTGACTCACTTGATTTTGAATCACTTGAGACATGCAAATCATACCACATGGGCAAGATGACTGAAAGCCTCGTTTCAGTAAAATGGAACTAGAAAGCAACTTGTTGGAAGTAATACATTTTGATGTGTGCAGTCCAATGAGTGCTGAGGCATGTAGTGGATATCGTTATGTTCTTACTTCACAGATGATTTGAGTAGATGTTGAGTATATTTACAAGTTGAAAGATCGTCGTGGTAAGAGGATAAAAATATCTATGATATGATCATAGAGATGAATATCTGAATTACGAGTTTGCCACGGAATTAAGACATTGTGGAAATTGTTTCACAACTAATACAGCCTGGAACACCATAGTGTGATGGTGTGTTCGAACATCATAACTGCACCCTATTGGATATGATGCATACCATGATGTTTCTTATCGAATTACCACGATAGTTTATGGGTTAGGCATTAGAGACAACCACATTCACTTTAAATAGGGCACCACGTAATTCCGATGAGATGACACCGTAGTAACTATGGTTTAGAGAAACCTAAGCTATCATTTCTTAAAAGTTTGGGATTGCGACGCTTATGTGAAAAAGTTTCAGGCTGATAAGCTCGAACCCAAAGCGGATAAATGCATCTTCATAGGACACCCAAAACAGTTGGGTATACCTCCTGTCTCAGATCCGAAAGCAATAAAGGATTGTTTCTAGAATCGGGTCCTTTCTCGAGGAAAAGTTTCTCTCGAAAGAATTGAGTGGGAGGATGGTGGAGACTTGATGAGGTTATTGAACCGTTGCTTCAACTAGTGTATAGCAGGGCACAAAGAGTTGTTCCTGTGGCACCTACACCAATTGAAGTGGAAGCTTATGATAGTGATCATGAAACTTCAGATCAAGTCACTACCAAACCTCATGGGAGGACAAGGATGCATACTACTTCAAAGTGGTACGTAACCCTGTCTTGGAAGTCATGTTGCTAGACAACAATGAACCTACGAGCTATGGAGAAGCGATGGTGGGCCCGAATTCTGATAAATGGCTCGAGGCCATATAATCCGAGAGACGATCCATATATGAAAACAAAGTGTAGACTTTGGAAGAACTACTTGATGGTCGTAAGGCTGTTAGGTACATATGGATTTTAAAAGGAAGACGGACAATGATGGTAAGTATCACCATTAAGAAAGCTCGACTTGTCGTTAAGATGTTTTCCACAAGTTCAAGGAGTTGACTACGATGAGACTTTCTCACTCGTAGCTATGCTAAGAGTCTATTGGAATTATATTAGCGATTACTGCGTTATTTATGAAATCTTGCAGATAGGATGTCAAAACATTGTTTCCTCGACGATTTTCTTGAGGAAAGGTTGTATATGATACAACCGGAAGGTTTTGTCAATCCTGAAAGATGCTAATAAGTATGCAAAGCTCCAGCAATCCTTCTAAGGACTGGAGTAAGCATCTCGGAGTTGGAATGTATGCTTTGATGAGATGATCAAAGATTTTGGTGTATACAAAGTTTATGAGAAACTTGTATTTCCAAAGAAGTGAGTGGGAGCACTATAGAATTTCTGATAAATATATGTTGACATATTGTTGATCAGAAATGATGTAGAATTTCTGGAAAGCATATAGGGTTATTGGGAAAGTGTTTTTCAATGGAAAGCCTGGATTAAGCTACTTGAGCATTGAGCATCAAGATCTATAAGGATAAGATCAAAACGCTTAATGGAACTTTCAAATGAGCACATACCTTGACATGATCTTGAAGGTGTTCAAGATGGATCAGTCAAAAAGGGAGTTCTTGCCTGAGTTGTAAGGTATGAAGTTAAGACTTAAATCTCGACCACGGCAGAATAGAGAGAAAGGACGAAGGTCGTCCCCTATGCTTAAGACATAGGCTCTACAGTATGCTATGTTGTGTACCGCACCTGAAGTGTGCCTTGCCATGAGTCAGTCAAGGGGTACAAGAGTGATCCAAGAATGGATCACAGTACAGCGGTCAAAGTTATCCTTACTAACTAGTGGACTAAGGAATTTTTCTCGATTATGGAGGTGGTAAAAGAGTTCGTCGTAAAGGGTTACGTCGATGCAAGCTTAACACCTATCCGGATAGCTCTGAGTAGAGATACCGGATGCATATAATGGAGCAACAATTTAGAATAGCTCCAAGCAGAACAGTTATTTGGATTAGCTCCAAATGGAACGTGGTAGCTACATCTAGGAGATGACATAGAGATTTGTAAAGCACACACGGATCTGAAAGGTTCAGACCCGTTGACTAAAACCTCTCTCACAAGCAACATGATCAAACCTAAAACTCATTGAGTGTTAATCACATAGTGATGTGAACTAGACTACTGACTCTAGTAAACTCTTGGGTGTTAGTCACATGGCGATGTGACCTGTGAGTGTTAATCACATGGCGATGTGAACTAGATTATTGACTCTAGTGCAAGTGGGAGACTGTTGGAAATATGCCCTAGAGGCAATAATAAATTGATTATTATTATATTTCCTTGTTCATGATAATCGTTTATTATCCATGCTATAATTGTATTGATAGGAAACTCAGATACATGTGTGGATACATAGACAACACCATGTCCCTAGTGAGCCTCTAGTTGACTAGCTCGTTGATCAATAGATGGTTACGGTTTCCTAACCATGGACATTGGATGTCGTTGATAACGGGATCACATCATTAGGAGAATGATGTGATGGACAAGACCCAATCCTAAGCATAGCACTAGATCGTGTAGTTCGTATGCTAAAGCTTTTCTAATGTCAAGTATCATTTCCTTAGACCATGAGATTGTGCAACTCCCGGATACCGTAGGAGTGCTTTGGGTGTATCAAACGTCACAACGTAACTGGGTGATTATAAAGGTGCATTACAGGTATCTCCGAAAGTGTCTGTTGGGCTGGCACGAATCGAGACTGGGATTTGTCACTCCGTGTAAGCGGAGAGGTATCTCTGGGCCCACTCGGTAGGACATCATCATATGCGCAATGTGACCAAGGAGTTGATCACGGGATGATGTGTTACGGAACGAGTAAAGAGACTTGCCGGTAACGAGATTGAACAAGGTATATGGATACCGACGATCGAATCTCGGGCAAGTAACATACCGATAGACAAAGGGAATTGTATACGGGATTGATTAAGTCCTTGACATCGTGGTTCATCCGATGAGATCATCGTGGAACATGTGGGAGCCATCATGGGTATCCAGATCCCGCTGTTGGTTATTGACAGGAGAACGTCTCGGTCATGTCTGCATGTCTCCCGAACCCGTAGGGTCTACACACTTAAGGTTCGGTGACGCTAGGGTTATGAAGATATGTGTATGCAGTAACCCGAATATTGTTCGGAGTCCCGGATGAGATCCCGGACGTCACGAGGAGTTCCGGAATGGTCCGGAGGTAAAGATTTATATATAGGAAGTCATGTTTCGGCCATCGGGACAAGTTTCGGGGTTATCGGTATTGTACCGGGACCACCGGAGGGGTCCCGTGGGCCCACCGGGTGGGGCCACCTGTCCCGGGGGGCCACATGGGCTGAAATAGGAGGGAACCCAGCCCATAGTGGGCTGGGGCGCCACCCCCTATAGGCCCATGCGCCTAGGGTTCCACCATGGAAGAGTCCATGTGGTGGAAGGCACCCCTAGGTGCCTTGGGGGGGAGGGAAACCTCCCCTTGGCCGCCGCCCCCCCTAGTAGATCTCATCTACTAGGGCCGGCGCCCCCCCTTGGCACCCCTATATATAGTGGGGGGAGAGGAGGGATTTCAGGCCAGCCCCTGGCGCCTCCCTCTCTCCCCGTTACGTCTCTCTCCCGTAGTATAGGCGAAGCCCTGCTACTGTGACGCCCTGCATCCACCACCACGCCGTCGTGCTGCTGTATCTTCATCAACCTCTCCCTCCTCCTTGCTGGATCAAGGCATGGGAGACGTCTCCGTTCCGTACGTGTGTTGAACGCGGAGGTGCCGTGCGTTCGGCACTTGATCATCGGTGATTTGAATCACGACGAGTACGACTTCATCAACCCCGTTCACTTGAACGCTTCCGCTTAGCGATCTACAAGGGTATGTAGATGCACTCTCCTTCCCCTCGTTGCTAGTCTCTCCATAGATAGATCTTGGTGATACGTAGGAAAATTTTGAATTTCTGCTACGTTCCCCAACAGTGGTATCAGAGCTAGGTCTATTGCGTAGATTCTATGCATGAGTAGAACACAAAGTAGTTGTGTGCGTTGATTTTGTTCAATATGCTTGCCGTTACTAGTCTTGTCTTGATTCGGCGGCATCGTGGGATGAAGCGGCCCGGACCAACCTTACACGTATGCTTACGTGAGACAGGTTCCACCGACTGACATGCACTAGTTGCATAAGGTGGCTAGCGGGTGTCTGTCTCTCCCACTTTAGTTGGATCGGATTCGATGAAAAGGGTCCTTATGAAGGGTAAATAGCAATTGGCATATCACGTTGTGGTCTTTGCGTAGGTAAGAAACGTTCTTGCTAGAAACCCATAGCAGCCACGTAAAACATGCAAACAACAATTAGAGGATGTCTAACTTGTTTTTGCAGGGTATGCTATGTGATGTGATATGGCCAAAAGGATGTGATGAATGATATATGTGATGTATGAGATTGATCATGTTCTTGTCAAAGGAATCACGACTTGCATGTCGATGACGAGACAACTTCAAGAAGACACAATGATGGAGATCATGATGATGGAGATCATGGTGCCATACCAACGCATAGCATAGCCTTAGAGCATGTTGGATACCTTAGAGCATGTTGGATACTCCGACAGGTAGCAAAAAGTGGTGAGGATCTTCTTGTAAATCATAAAGCAGAGCAACATCCCGCCGAAGACAACAATGCGGTACTGACAGTCTTCGAGACTTTCACCTCAAATAATAGGCGCAAGCGAGTTCATCGAAACTTCGCTGAAATCTGCCACGGGGCAAAAATAAATCCGTGGAACGACACTGCTATAACTTTCAGTTCCAGTGACGAACCTCGATTCCATACAGTCCGGGCACCAGCCGCTTTGGTCCTTAGCTCAACCGTGGACGGCTTCCGACTCACTAACGTACTCATGGACGGCGGAAGCGGATTAAACTTGATCTATGAGGAAACACTCAACAAGATGGAAATTGATAAAAGCCGCATCGAACAGAGTGGCACAACCTTCAGGGGAATCATCCCTAGTCGGGAGGCACGGTGTGCGGGAAAAATCACACTCGATGTGGTATTCGGCACCTCGGAGAATTACAGGTCCGAAGAAATCACATTCCAAGTGGCTCCTTTCAGCAGCGGATACCATGCCCTTTTAGGATGGGACGCATTCACTAGCTTTCAAGCTATACCACATTACGGGTACATGAAGCTTAAAATGCCCAGACCCAATTGAATCATCACTCTAACCAGTGATCCGGACGTCGCACTCCGCGCCGAAAATAAAACTGCAGCACTAGCCATGGAAGCATTATCCGAAGCCCTAGCAGCCGAAGAACTAACAATGCTGTGCACCACAGTGGGCAGGGACGACGTGATACTCGACAAACGACCCAAGTCCACCTCATTTAAACCCGCAGACGAGATAGTCAAATTCCAGGTCCATCCAACGGACCCCACGAAGACGGCTTCCATCGGGACACAGTTGAGCCCCAAAATGGACGCCGCACTACGAGACTTCCTACGCGAGAATTGGGACATTTTCGCCTGGCATCCTTCGGACATGCCGGCCATCCCATGCAGGCTGGCCGAACACAACCTCAATATACTGAAAGGATACAAGCCAGTCAAGCAAACTCTTAGGCGCTTCGCAGAGCCTAAACGGCAAGCCATGGGAGAAGAGCTAGCCAAGCTACTTGAGGACGGATTCATCAGAGATATCAAGCATCCGGATTGGCTAGCCAATCTGGTAATGGTACCAAAGAAGGAGAAATCCTGGCGCCTATGCGTCGATTTCAAAGACCTCAACAAGGCTTGCCCGAAGGATCCCTTCCCCCTCCCTCGCATCGACCAAATCATCGACGCCACCGCAGGACACGATTCACTATGCTTTCTTGACGCATACTCCAGATACCATCAAATAAAGATGGCAGAGTCCGACCAAGCCGCAACGGCCTTCATAACGCCATATGGCCCTTTCTGCTTCAACACTATGCCTTTCGGGCTTAAAAATGCCAGCGTAACCTATCAACGCATGATTCAAACATGCCTGGAGAAGCAAATCGGCAAAACAGTGGAAGCATATGTGGACGACGTGGTCATAAAAACAAGACACGTCGAAACCCTGATAGATGACTTGAGGCTTACATTCGATAACCTCCGAACATATGAATGTTGGGTTTCGTAGTAATTTCAAAATTTTCCTACGCACACGCAAGATCATGGTGATGCATAGCAACGAGAGGGGAGAGTGCTGTCTACGTACCCACGCAGACCGACTGCGGAAGCGTTGACACAACATAGAGGAAGTAGTCGTACGTCTTCACGATCCAACCGATCAAGCACCGAAACTACGGCACCTCCGAGTTCGAGCACACGTTCAGCTCGATGACGATCCCCGGACTCCGATCCAGCAAAGTGTCGGGGAAGAGTTCCGTCAGCACGACGGTGTGGTGACGATCTTGATGTACTACAGCAGCAGGGCTTCGCCTAAACTCCGCTACAGTATTATCGAGGAATATGGTGGCTGGGGGCACCGCACACGACTAAGGAATAGATCACGTGGATCAACTTGTGTGTTCTAGGGTGCCTCTGCCTCAGTATATAAAGGACTAGAGGGGGGAGGCTGGCCGGCCAAGGTGTGGCGCGCCAGGAGAGTCCTACTCCCTCTGGGAGTAGGATCCCCCCCCCCCCCAATCCTAGCTGGAATAGGATTCGCGGAGGGGGAAAAGAGAGAGAGGGGGCCGGCCACCTCTCCTAGTCCTAATAGGACTAGGGGAAGGGGGAGGCGCGCAGCCCATGTAGGGATGCCTCTTCTCTTTTCCACTAAGGCCCATCATGGCCCATTTAGCTCCCGGGGGGTTCCGGTAACCTTCCCGGTACTCCGGTAAAATCCCGATTTCACCCGGAACACTTCCGATATCCAAACATAGGCTTCCAATATATCAATCTTTACGTCTCGACCATTTCAAGACTCCTCGTCATGTCCGTGATCACATCCGGGACTCCGAACAACCTTCGGTACATCAAAATGCATAAACTCATAATATAACTGTCATTGTAACCTTAAGCGTGCGGACCCTACGGGTTCGAGAACAATGTAGACATGACCGGGACACGTCTCCGGTCAATAACCAATAGCGGGACCTGGATTCCCATATTGGCTCCTACATATTCTACGAAGATCTTTATCGGTCAGACCGCATAACAACATACGTTGTTCCCTTTGTCATCGGTATGTTACTTGCCCGAGATTCGATCGTCGGTATCCAATACCTAGTTCAATCTCGTTACCGGCAAGTCTCTTTACTCGTTCTATAATACATCATCTCGCAAATAACTCATTAGTTGCAATGCTTGCAAGGCTTATGTGATGTGCATTACCGAGAGGGCCCGGAGATACCTCTCCGACAATCGGAGTGACAAAACCTAATCTCGAAATACGCCAACCCAACATGTACCTTTGGAGACACCTATAGAGCATTTTTATGATCATCCAGTTACGTTGTGACGTTTGATAACACACAATGTATTCCTCTGGTATCCAGGAGTTGCATGATCTCATAGTCGAAGGAACATGTATTTGACATTAAGAAAGCGATAGCAATAAACTGAAAGATCATATGCTAAGCTAACGGATGGGTCTTATCCATCACATTTTTGATCAACGTGCTAGTCTAGTAGAGGCACAGTAGGGACACAGTATTTGTTTATGTATTCACACATGTATTTAAGTTTCCGTCAATACAATTCTAGCATGAATAACAAACTTTTATCATGAACAAGGAAATATAAAATAATAACAACTTTATCATTGCCTCTATGGTATATTTTCATCAATTCGAACATGGCGACGACCATTTTATAGCCATGGGCGGCGGGAAAATGTGGCGGGAATGACCGCGTGCAGTTGGCATGCGGCGGCCACCATTAGTTGGCATGCTTACCGGTGCCATGGGCGTTTGGCCGTCTGCGCCATTGGTAGGGAGAGAAGATGGGCCACGCAGGAGGCTGAGGACGGAGGTGAAACATCCCTCCCGTCCAAGCGGTTGAAGGATGGAGCCCCCACCAACCCAACGCCCCACAGTGTCTAAACATGAAGGCTTGGGGGCTCGATATGGAGCGCCCTTCATAAATTATGGCCACCTCAGATCGGATGGTGACTCTGCTAGAGTGCCTTGTCGGCCAAAATGTCATACTGGCGGTTATTATGCCGATCAGGCCGTTATGCCGACTCTGCTAGTGTTGCTTTTACCTCCTCGGGATGGCCCAAACCTAATAAAATCTTATGTCCTGTGCCTTACCATCTCGATCCGGCACGTGTACTTCAAAATAAAAAAAAAAGCTTGCTAGGTTTGCCGTGGCCATTTTACTTGATGAATGTCTATCTAACATGATGTTAGATTATTTTCATCCATTTAGGTATGCGTCGGGTAAAGCCGCAGATTGACGGTTGGCAGTGAAGTTGAAGAAAACAAAAGTGAATGTGAATTGATTGACAAAGGTAAAAGAAAAAGTAACACTCACTTTCCCCATCTCGCCGCTTCTGCAGTCGCCGAGCAGCGCGCTATCCTCTTCCTTCCGCAAAGGTATGCCTGCCGTTTCCCCTCCTCTCTCTTCTGTTCCCTTACCCTTTTTGCAATGGAGATCTCTTAATTGTTTACATCTTGGATGGATCTAGTTTTTTCAGCGTCTTACAACAGTAACAGTAAGAGGCGTCGCTTGGAGCAGTTCCAGTTGGTGCTTCCTAGACCACTACATACAGATACAGTACAGGATTAAATCAATCTCCAGCAGGTACCAATTTCTGCAGGCCAACCAAACTAATTTGTTTTCATGCTTTACTTCTGAATAACACCGTGCGTGTAGCTAGTTCTGAATGGGGGACGAAACTCTGCTGGAGCGTATACTCAACGGAGACAAGGAACCCAAGGATCTGCTGTTAGCACTCTTACAGCGCATCACCAACGATTTCTCTGAAGACAGACAAATTGGTCAGGGTGGATTTGGAGTGGTTTACAAGGTAGGTACAGTTTACCATTTTGAGAGCATACATAAAGATCTCAAGTTCAGTATAATATCGCTAGTTCGATAAAAAAAAACAAGTACCACCGATTCATCTTGTTTTGTTCTGCATCCTTTAATATTAACAACTTGCATTTATTGATAAAATTACAGCAGGAAACTCACCTGCTATTTTCATTAAACTAAAAACGCAACACCTGCTGCTTTGGTATTGTAAGCTGACCATCATTTAAATGCTGACCAATAGGGTGAACTCCAAAATGGGATTATTGTTGCTGCCAAGAGGATTGAAGTCAACCAAATCGCAATTGATGGCGTGTCATTTCGCCGTGAGTTTAACAGCCTCATGAACACCAACCATCAAAATGTAGTCCGGTTTCTTGGCTTCTGTTCTAATACACATCATACACCGAGAAAAGAGGCGGGAAAAATTAATCTTGTAAGCGTAAGAGAAAGATTGCTCTGTTTTGAGTACATCCGCAATGGAAGTCTTGACAACCATATTACTGGTAAGGTCTTATTGCAATTGATGCAGCTCTTCTTTCTTACTTCTTTACCTTACTGCCTGGACTAGTGCTCGCTCAGTTTTCAAGTCCGGATCAACCTTAGTAACAGTTATTTTAATCTAAAATGTTCCATCATTAATATTGCTCGGTATGAAGTTTAACATTACTTCTTACTTTTTTGTGTATTTATTATTCTACAGATGAATTAAGGGAACCACGTTATGACATAATCTCTGGAATTTGCAAGGGTCTGTTTTATCTTCACGAGGAAAAAAGAATTGTTCATATGGATCTTAAACCGCCAAATATATTACTTTATGATCATATGGTTCCAAAAATTACTGATTTTGGGTTGTCAAGATCAAATGAAATGTCGCATACTATGGGTCAACGTTTTGGAACACCGTAAGCTATGCATCAGAGGAACCATCATTTACAGTTTTATATCATTACAGCCCCAAATTTACTTTGTGTCATAATGCATCACACTATTGTATTTTAATGCAGAGGATATGTCGCTCCAGAATACAAGAAAGATGGCAAAACTTCATTCAAGTGTGACATATACAGTTTGAGTGTCATAATCACCGAGTTGGTAACCGGGCGTAAGAGCATCCCTCACAAAAGTAATGTAAGTGTGATATCTCTCATTTTTTAGAACAACAACAATTAATGTTTCACTTCTGCTTCGGTAGACCCCCCTAAACACAAGGACGACTCAGATTAACCCATACCTCTTTCTAATAAAGGGCATGATGGTCATATTTCGTTTTTTTTTTCTGAGAGTGCCAAGATTCGAGCGAGCAACTAATGGTTCACAATGCATCGCCATAACCAACTTGCCACCAATAGTTAACGTGTATACAAGTGTCTTTCTTATTCTTTTCTTCTATCCTCTTTTCTTTTTCCTATTTTTTTCTTTCCTTTTTCTTGCTTTTTTCGCGTGCTTTCAAGCAGTTTTGTTCAGGATTAATTTTACTTTTCCATTTTTTTCGTTTTTTTCTTTTTTTGTTGGTTTTCCTTTTTCTCTTGCAATGTGCAAACTTTTTTGATTTCATTTTTTCCGAAATGAATGTACTTTTATTTAAATTTGCGAACATTTTTTCAAACATGGTGGACTTTTTTCAAAATCGAGAACTTTTTATCAAATTCATAAAAAAATATTGATGAACGTCTTTTCAAAATGGATGATTTTTTTAAATCGATGAACCTTTTTCTCAAGATTGATGAATTTTTTTTTTTCAAAATGAATGCATTTTTCAAAGTATATGAATTTTTTTTTCAAAATTGATGGACTCTTTTCAAAATCGATGAACTTTTTCAAATCCGTAAACTTTTTGCTCCAAAATCCATGAAATTTTTCTCAATTCATGGTGTTTCTCATTTTGTGAACATTTTGCAAATCCGCTAATATTTTTTCAAATACATGAACTTCTCCAAAAAGATGGTCCTTTTTAAATTCAATGGTCAAAGGTCAAAGATGTCCACGCTCAACTTGTCGTCCAGGTCAACCACGACGAAGGTTTTTTTGGTCGAACCGGAAAGAAGCGATCGGGCGTATGATCTTGACGAGCGACAGATGATCAAAGAGACAAGGGCGGTCGGGTCCGCACAGATCGAGAACAGGCCAGGGTAGCTCAAGCGGACCAGCTCTGTACCCAACCATGGGTCCAGCCAGAGTTGGGTCCCGGTTCCATTCCCTATGGAGAAAGAAATCCCTAGGCAGATTTCCTCCTTATCCTCTGGATGGAACGCCAAACATTTTTGTAGTTAGACATTGAAGCTTATCAGCTTGTGTACCTAGCGACGAGCGGTCGGTAGTGAGAGTTACTGGGTTCGATCCCTCGCATTGCCATTTCATTTTTAATATATTTTCCCTGTGTTTCGCGTGCAATAATAGGTGGGCCCAGTCAGGCAGCGTCCTGTCCGTTGTGCCATCTATATGACTGAACTTCCCGAATGTCAAACCCTATTTGCCGCCCGTGGGTGTCAAACCGTCGCCGCTCGAAGCGAAGCGAGCGACCGGCACGATAAGAGTCAGCCCTTTTTTCTTCATGTTTTTATTTTTCGTTTTCCTTTCTGCTTATTTCTTCCTTTTCTTTTCTTTTCTTTTTACCTTATTTTGTTTTTATTTTTGTTTCATTTTTTCCATAAATTAAAAAAATCAAAAAATGATTGAAATTCCAATTTTTCTTCACATATTCGAAAATTGTTCATGTTTTTCAAATTTATTCATGTTTCAAAAAAAGTTCAGGATTCCAAATTCCAATAGAAGTTCAAATTTTCAATTTGTTCATTTTCCAAAAAATATTCATGTTAAAAATAGTTCACCGTACATTGGGAAACTGTTCACTGTGTATAAAAAGTGTTCATCCTATGTACAAATTTTATTCAACGTGCATTTAAAAAAATCAGCATATACTTTCAGGAAAGTTCAGTTTTGTATTTGAAAAAATTCACCATATACTAAGAAAATGTTCATTGTGTATTTTAAATTCACTTTTTAAAAATTGTTCATATTTAAGAAAAGAATATTCGATTCTTTTTACGATTTTGAAACATTGTTGGCATTCTCAAGAAATTTTGTTCACATTGTTTTCTAAAAGTATTGGAAAAAAAACCCGGATCTGCAGCTCTAATTAGTACTTTAAGGTTAGCGCCGCCTTTCAGCCGCCATTAGTGACTAGGTCGTCTGGTTAGCATCGGTTGTAGGCATGGCTAGGATGTGGGTTAGATACTTGTTTTAAGCGCTTTTATATAATTTTTGCAAAATTCCTGCATTCGCTCAGCTCTTGAGAAATGGGCCGGCCCGTTTGCTCACTACCTTTAGCGAAAACTAGACTATTACATGTATGTATTAATACGTATATATCAGACTAGCTTTTGCTTTGTGAGGGGGGTCTACCGAAGCGGGTCTCGTTTCACTTTGCATCCATCTTTTTTTCGTTCTTCAATATGCCTAGTATAGTACTGAATGGCATATATATACTTTAAACAACATATTTCTTCATATATATCACACGTGGCTGGATGGATTTGTTTATGGTGTTGAGGCGAATGCACACTATGGGTCTAATGTCTGGCCTTGAACTAGAAAATGGCACTGTAAGGTTTTGGGATTATCATAAATAATTTACATTTGTCGAATGTAGGTACTTCGAAGGTGGAGGCATAGGTGGAATAAGACACCGACGTTACTACAATATCAGCAAGTAACCAGATGCATTGAAATAGCGGTACGATGCAGGCAACAAGAACCGGAAGCTAGACCTTCTATAGGTGATATAATCGACATTCTGAGTGAAATTGAATGTACGGATGGGCAAACTGGCCAGGTAAAGCTATAGCTAGTTTAATATACTTTGTTATCAAAACAGTGGAAATGGATGCATCATTCGAAGTCAAAAGAGATAACAGTGTTCCTGAGATCGGAGAGCTAATGAAGTGTGAAACAATCAAGTATTCAAATTAACAGGCTGTATTAATTTGGTTCCAGATCCAAATACATATGTTAGCTAATCTTATCCCTGCTAGGACAGAATAATCCCACATTTGCTTTTCACAACTATCATAGTGGCCTAAATAATAAATATATCATTTCTGAAAGAAAAAAAAAGTGTACTTTCCAATAACACATCTCTCTTTTCTTGCAGGGAAGCACTTATCTGGACGATGACATGCTTGGTATTGAGCCACTCGAGCTTAGGTTTGATGAGGAGATGTCATGGTCAGGTAAGCTAACCAACAAGACAAAGGCATGTTTTGCCTTCAGCATTGAAAAACCTAGCAAGCAGTACACCATAGAGCCAGACAAAGGCATTGTGCCACCAGGATGCAGTGTCTTTCTTGTTCAGATAATAGTGAAAACACCGCAAGTTACACAGAATGCTGACAAGCTCATCGTGCGGAGCACAAGAGTGCCCGAGGGTCTTAGAGTCGAGGATATCACTGAACATATATTCCATGAAGAGGTCGGTAAAGTGGTTGATGAGGTGGATTTGATGGTTGTATATGAGCCGGTCGAGGCAGCCTCCCCCACGCGCAAGGTGAGCTTCATCAAGTAATCCCGACATAACGAAATGAGTTTATTCTTTAATCTTACTACTTCATTGTTCAAGCATGGTGCAAGGCCATCAATTCTAGCAGCTATGAAGACGGCGTGCGAGGACAACGAGATCGCTGTAATTTCAACCTACGAATGAGACCTACCTATTGAGAGTCAGCGACCGAGCCATCGATGTCACAAGGGGGGCCATGGGCAGCCTACTCCACAAGCTGGGTGAGCTCCTCAAGGAGGAGTTCAATCTGGAGGCGAGCGTCAAGAAAGACGTCCAGTCACTCTCGGAAGAGCTGGTGAAGATGCAACTCATACTCCACAAGGTGTCAGAGGTGCAGCAGGACAACCTCGATGACCGGGTCAAGCGTTGGGCCAATAATGTCTTGTCAGGGAGATGTCATATATATGACCTAGAGGATTTCCATGTTGATGGCTTCCTGCTGCACAGCGAGCCTGACTCTAATACGAGTGGCTTCAGGGGACTCACACAGTGATCATTTCATAATTATGCCAAGTCATCATCCTTTGCATTGCTTGATCACAGTGGTTAATATCTCATTTCAAATTCCTCCACTGAATTCAATTCAAATTTGAAGTTGCTGGAAAGATGTTCATCGTTTAGCAAATATTCCAAAACAATTTATTGTTCAGGAAAACAACATCACCTTTTTGCTAAAATGAGCAGTAGCAATTAATCCAGTGCAATTCCAGCATTTTAAAATGCTGATTCATTTATGAAAAAGGCATTTGAATTCCTATGCCTCCCAAAATAATTGTGGCAGTGCCTAAAAATGCAATGTATTTGTTGGGATTAATCCCACATTTTTCTAAAATGATTTGGATGCCCAATTAATTCCATCTCTCTCTGTTAATTAAATAAAAGAGAAAAACAGAAAATGGAAAAAGAACAGGTCTCCGGGCCGAAGCCCCAAGCCGGCCCAGCCTCGGTGTCGCCCACGCCATGGCCGGAGCTCGAAAGCGCACTGCTGCCGCTAGTTCCTCTGCACCCGAACCTTGCCGCCTCCATGGCTCGACGCCGGCGCCCTTGCCGGCCACCCCAGCCGCTGCAACCGCCACCGCTGGACGCGCGATGCTCTGCCTGTTCGAAAGCACCCAACCGCGCGCGATTTGAGCCACTGTGTGCGTTTTCCGGGCACCTCCGGCGAAGCAACCGCCGCCGCCCGCGGATGTGGCGTAGCCTGGGCCCACCTCTGGGTCACTGCCAGTGGCCACGTGGGTCCCAGTTGACCACCTTGACTGGTCAATAGGCAACGTTTGACCTGCTGACTCACCCAGCCCCCGGGCCCACTGTCAGCCCCTGTAGCCTCAGCTGGGTACACTCAACTGCTGAAAATGCGTGTAACATCATACATTGAACCATGTTAATGTGATCCTTATTGTATGGAAATACACTGGCAGACACATCATTTGTTAAGATTATGACTTGTATAGTAAACAAAGTATCATTGTTGACGAATCTATGCTATTTTCAGATTAGCACTCGAAATAAGCTTTCATACCACCGAGCCTAGAAACAACAAAATCTATATATGTGCTATACTATACTATACCATTTAAAAAAAAAAACACTCCATGATACCTGTACAACAGAATATAATTTTTTTTAAACTGAAATTGCATAATTGATCGTGTGCTATACTATACCATTTGATAACGCTCTATGGTGCCCAAAGTGATGAAAATAAAGGTGAATGAAATGTTGTCCAAATCTTTGTCCTATATAAATAAAAATATTAAATGACATGAAAACCATGCATCACCAGCCCAAAATAGGCCAGAAATGCCATAGTACACAACCTCATCATGGCCCCAACAAAATAGCCATGAGTGTGTGTAATCCAACAGAATCTGCAAAAAAAAAATTATGGCAAACTTTGCATACTGCTTTTTTGTCATAAGATTTCTTTCTTTCTTTCTTTCTTTCTTTGTTTCGTAGCAGGCTTGTGAAAGCATAAAGGTGTTCTTCCTCTTCTAAAGTCAACCGTACATAAAATTTCTCTTGTCTGTCATCCTAATTAACTGCCGTTTTTTAATTACCCTCCTGTGGCAGCGTGTGGCTCATGAACTCACAACAACCACGTCCCCGTCCCCGTTCTCTCGTCGATCAGCTTCAACGGCTTCTTCTTCTTTACAAGTTTCTGGTCTCAGGCTGATGAAGGTGTTTCAGAGGCATCAGAAAAAAAGAAGAAAAAAATGTCACCAGACAAGAAGTAGATTATGGATAACTACAGACCTTTGTTGGTATGTAATCTGCTTCGATCAGCTAATCAGTCGGTCCAGATTTTCCATCAACTAGTGTGCACAGTCAGGAATTTGCAGCACACTTCCACACGAGTAAGTTTCCTACATATAGATGCATTTCTTTATAACTAAGTTGCTTGTTTGATGACATTCACATCTCTTTACAGAAACCGAAATAAGAAGTTGTTTTCACCTGAATGGCTGGATCTTCCCATAATTTTCTTACATCCACTTCTACACGAAACGGTTTTTTTGTTTCTTTCTCAGTTACCACTGGTTTTTCTTCCCCCGACTGAACCGTTTCTCCCCTCGTTACATATAGTATTGGGCTGGCTCAGGACTGTAGCCTCATTTTAATTGTTTTTGCTGTTTTGTAATGGTTTTATTCGGTTTTCATTTGTTTCCACTGTTTTTGCTATGGTTTTCTTTGGTTTTCATTGGGTATTTTTCTTTTTTCTCAACACATGCCTATTTTTTTCACACACAATATACAATTTGCGTATACATCAGGAGCATGTCTTATACATGGTTAACAATTTTTTCCAAATCCATTTTTTGATGTCTACTTTTTTTCATACACATTGTACATTATTGTATACATATGAAATATTATTTTTATACACATTTCATTTTTCAAACACATGATTAACAATTTTAGGAAATAGATGTTTTGATGTCTATTCCTTTTCATACACATTGTACCTTTTTCTGTATACACCGGAAACATTATTTTTATACACAATTAGCATTTTTCAAATATATGATTAACATTTTTCCCAAATACATGTTTTGATATTTATTCTTGTTCATGCACATTCGTATATTTTTTGTATTCATCTGAAACATTATTTTACACACATTTAACATTTTCAAATACACGATTAACATTGTTTTTTCAAATATTGTTTTGATGTCTATCCTTTTTCATACACATTAGTGCATTTTTTGTATACTACGGAAACATTATGCTTATACACATTTAATATTTTTTAAATACATGATTAACATTTTTTTCAAATACATGTTTTGATATCTATTCATATTCATTTTTTGTATACATCATATACATTATTTTGATACACATTTAACGTTTTCGAATCCATGATAAACATTTTTTGTCAAATAAATATTTTGAACATCTTTTTGAATACACAGTAAAATTTTCCACAATATGTATTCGCGCATTTTTTTAATGGCGTAAACAAGTTTTGATACAACATGAACTTTTTTAAAGGTATAAACATTTTTTAAATTGTCGCAAACATTTTCTGAAACAGGAGAATATTTCTTTAAAATGTCACATACATTGCTTAAATGGCAATAAACATTTTTGAACCTACACGGACTCATTTTTTTAGTTGTACAAAACATTTTTTATATTACACAAACATTTTTTTACATTGTATGCACATTCCATAAAAATTGAACTTACATTTGTTTGAAACACTGGGACAATTTTTCATTGTCATGAATTTTTTTCATAAGCTATCAACATTTTTTGAATTTGTGTTAACATTTTTAATATATTTTTTAAAAATAAAAATTTAAAAGGGAAAAGAGAAAAAAGAAATTGGCGTGACGTCATCATGACGTTAGCATCACCAAACCAGGTCCCTGCTTGTCCGGCCCATCACCATCTCCTATAGGCAGCTGAACGAGCGAGGCATAGTCACGCCTGTCAATAAGAGCATACAATAGGGAGCAGCTATTCTGCACACAGGATCATCTACACCCGGATGTGAACAGTATATTCAAAACAAATAGTAAACAATTTCAAAAAATCTGAATGTTTAGGTATCCAAGATGCTCATGTGCTCAAGGTGCGTGCAAAATTTTGAGGAGTTTGAACATTTGAAGAGCTCGTGCCAAAATAAAACAAAATCCGGGTGTCTTAGAAACTTTGAAAAAGAACACTATTTGTAGCGATTTTTTTTTGGCACGGGCTCCTCAGATGTCCAAACAATCTGAAAATTTGCACGCGCCTTGCCTACATGAGCATCTTGGATGCCTAAAAATTTCAGATTTTTTTGTTTTTCTATTTACTATTGTTTGAATTTACTATTCACCGGGTGTAGATGAGCCTGGGCACCATTTGAATTATCGCATACAATAGGAGTTCCCTGCCTTCGGTGGCTAACTTGAGTGGATCATTGGCTTAGGCTGAGCTCCTTATTTTTTTTCTCTAAAATAATGGGCTAGTTGCTACATTAACAAAGTACGTAGTACCATGTTAAAATGAGCAGTCGTAGTAGAGACGGTGTGTTCTTTGTTGGGTTTTTTTTGTCCACGGTGTCTAGTGGAGGCCAAGGGAGAGACATGACACACGAGCACAGCACCTTCAATAGCATTCTGGTGGAGCAATAGCATTTCACCTGGAAACAAATGGAAACTACAAGATGGCCGGTCCCATTTTATTTTTGATATACATTTTGAAGAGGGTTTTTTTTTGCATTTTTAAATAGTGGATGAACACGGCCAGGAGAGCGTCCGACTCCGCTCTTTTCGGATCGTGCCATCCCACGGTCAGAGGAGTGCAGGGTGTGGTCACCGTGGCGACAGATACAGCTCTGCCGTAACAAACCTGTTAGGGCATCTCCAACGGGAGATGCTAAGAGGGGGCGCTAGGAATTTAATCCCGGCTGATCGGCGGTTACGTTGTCGAATCCCAGCGCCTCGTCTAGTATCGGTGCAAAGGAAGGCACCGAGCGCTTGCTTATTTTTTAACGTGTGAGAGAACCGGGCCTTTCTTTCTAATAATTTGTTATTCAAGATCCCGCTATTAGCGCCAACCTTGGAGGAGCGAGCGCTAACTTCCTCGGATATTTTTTCCCACACGATAAGCGCCTGCATAAGCGCTCAACATTGAAAATGCCCTTAGGCACCTCAACAACCTAAACGCGGCTCACGCACGGATTGCGGGCTTGCCGTTTTTCATGTGACAGAAAAACGAAAAAAAAACTAACTAGACACGGCGCACATGATTTATTCCACAAAAAAGGTGCATAGCTTGTGAATCCATCCGGGCAATGGAATAAGATGTTTTTTGTACTTCCTCCGTTCGGAATTACTTGTCATAAAAATGGATGTATCTACAACTAAAATACATCTAGATACATTTATTTCTTGGACCAGTAATTCCGAAAGAAGGGAGTAGTTGGGTCTAAAATACGGCCGGTCAGCAACGCGCACAATCCATCCCAAAGTTGTTTTCCTAACCTAACTAACATCAAGCTCCGTAACGCGCACTCGCAAGCACTGTACAGCGGGAACAACGTCGTATTGAATGGTAACGGGACATGGGCTTTTCTCCTTTTCACCATAAAAAGAACATCAAGCAATTTTCAAACTGAAAGTAGGTGCACAAAGCTGAGCCAAAAAGCCAAAGTTCACGTGACACCAACCTTTTTTTTTTGAGGGGCACGTGATACCAACCTAGTGTGTAATGATTCCTTTTTATCCTACACGAAGCAGGCACGAACCCACCCACCCAGATACCTTTCTAACAATACAGATTCCATACTTCAAGATGAATGCTCTGATGCTCCTGTTTATGCACTTTGTTTCAATACTCCATTTTCGCTCGCACCAGTTCATGCCTTTAATTGCATGTATATGTCTGTATATAGTGCAGGAGAAATGGACGGGTTGTCTTGCTTCATCGTCTCCCCTTAGTCCGCTAGAACGGCTATATTGGCAACGGAAGCACTCCTTTGTTGCAGCCTCAGTTCGCCTGATCGACTGCCGAGGAGGTTGAGCCGGCAGAATACACGAATTCAGGTGTAGAAAATTTTAAATACACGACAAAACACAAAATTAATTTTAAGGCCACCTCAGTTGGCACCCAAAATACTTGGCTTAGTTAAAGCTTCTTTGTGATGTCGATCTCGGGAAAGACGGTGGCCTGAGGGGAATTGGTATGTGGTCGCTCGATCTGGTGACCGCGAGGCTACAACAAGTCGGACTCCCCATCAACTTGGGGGGCAAGCACACCCCCCCCCCTTGGCTGCCGACTCCCCCTCTAGATGCATCTAGGGGTGTCGGCCCCCTCTCCACTTCACCCTATAAATAGAGGGGGTGGGAGGGCAGCCACACCCCTTCCCGTGGCGCAGTCCTCCCCCTCCTACACCTCCTCCTCCGTTGAGCTTGGCAAAACTCTGCCGAAGAACCACGAGCTCCACCACTATGTTGTCATGCTGCCGGAGTTCTCCCTCAACTTCTCCTTCCCCCTTGCTGGATCAAGAAGGAGGAGACGTCCCCGGGCCGTACGTGTGTTGAACGCGGAGGCGCCGTCCGTTCGGCGCTAGGATCGGATCTTCCGCGATTTGAATCGCCGCGAGTACGACTCCATCAACCGCGTTCTTGTAACGCTTCCGCTTAGCGATCTTCAAGGGTATGAAGATGCACTCCCTCTCTCTCGTTGCTAGCATCTCCTAGATTGATCTTGGTGACACGTAGGAATTTTTTTGAATTATTACTACGTTCCCTAACAGGAATATCATGTTCACTCCATGTGCTTGGGCGGGGTGGTGTGTTGTTGAAGGTCCAGCCGCACTCGCCTTTGCTAGAGCCGGTATTGCTTCCCGCATCCAAGATGAGGGCGGAACGTAGAGCCATACGGTGTCGCCGTATCAGTCGAAGGTGAATTCGAGGCTTCCGAAGAGAGGGTTCCGACGAGGGAGGGCAGCGTGTCGTCGTAGAGCCGACCTGCCCCATCGACGGTTAAACTGAAGGAGCCGAAGGTGAAGCTCTGGCCTAGTGTGCCAACTGACGGTACCGGAAACCATCAGTAGTCTCGATAGGGTGGTGCGCAGAACTGGAAGTACTAGAGGGGACCGCACACGAGGAGTTACCTAGGTTCGGGCCCTCATCATGGAGGTAATACCCTACTCATGCCTTGATTTTGATTGATGGGGAAGAACGCCTCATATGAGGGGGTTACAAATATGTGGAGATGATTGCTATCGAGACTAAGGTGTCGAGTATGAGATTCCTCGAGCTACTCCCTGGCCTCGCCTTATAAAGTAGGACGAGGCCTAGGGTTACACTGCTTGCTAGCCGACCTAGATCCTTGACGAGACAGGGAGTCCTCATCTTGCACGCCAAGCCACCGATCTTCTGGAAGGTTATCCTCTTGCTGGGTAAGGGGCCCAGGCCTCACCTTGGCCTGTTGGGCCTTGAGGTCGGCCCGATATCCGACTTCCCAGCTGACGGGCCACCCCCGGTGCTATACACCGTCAATCCCAGACGACCTCATCAACGATGTTGTCTCTATCGGCTTCGCCTTCACCGACCCCTTCATCGACGATAAAATGGATGCGGACCCGGCATCAGGCGCTAGGTCAGCGATGGGCACAACGGCTAGGGGCATGGAGAGAGGACATGGAGGAAGAAAATGGGCATTACGGCAACTCCAACGCGGATGATAAAATGGACATCACCAAATGTCCGCGGGGGCGGGGCGCCCCCAACGTTTAACTGCCTGCCCAGCTCGAAGGCCGTTTCATCTGCGCAATGTGTGGGATAGGTTCATGAGTTAGACACCTTCCTGGTTAGCCTCTCTGAGGAGGTTCGGACCCTGACGCACGATGGGGAGGGGGCCCACCCGCAGCAGGAGTCTCAAGTGGCCGCCTGTGCCCGCCTAGACGCATTCTGCGCTCGAGTTCAGAGGGCGCTTTCCCCCATTCTTCAAAACCCTGCTTCTCGCGCTCCCCCAACGAAGCGCACCCGACAGAGGAGGCAGGTGGATCTGTCCACACCCAAGCGAAGTGTGCGCTTGGCAAGAAGAAGGGCCCATGGCTCAGTGGCTAGCAAGCAACAGCAAGTGATCATCCGCAAGCTTTGCTTAGCCCATGAAGGCGACACGATCGGTGATGAGGCGTTGCAGGCGTATATCCGCTTGTTCGAACAGCCGCTGAATGATACCCACATTGCTGCTATACTTGCGCTCTTTGGTTGGGAGCCGTCGGCTCTCCCGATGCAGGACGAGGTGGAAGGAGTGAGGGTTTAACTCCTTGCCCCGGTGGTGATGGTGGGCTGTTCTTATGGCTGAACAACCGATGAAAATGCTAGTGTGGAATGTTCGTGGGCTCAATTCACCGGCGAGGAGGCATGCTATCTTCCAAGTGGTGATCTCGGTAGACCTTAGCATCGTGTACTTCCAAGAAACTAAGTTGGAGGTTGTAACGCTTGAGGTTGTCAAACAATGCCTTGGTAATAAATTTGAAAGTTTTTACTACCTCCCAGCGATTGGGACGTGCGGTGGCATCTTGGTAGCCTGGGACTCGCTTGTGGTTTCCTTGTCCAACCCTCACCGCTCGGAAAACACGCTGTCCGCCCTTGTGCAGCCCCTGGGTGCACCGATGTGGTGGCTAACGGGTGTGTACGGTCCATCCTCGGAGGATGCGGCCAAAGTGGAATTTATGAGGGAATTGGTGGAGGTCCGGGAGCTCTTGGCTGGCCCGTGGCTGTTGGTTGGTGATTTCAATCTCCTAGTCAATCCGGAGGATAAGAACAATGACTCTGTTAACCGTCGCATGGTCAGCCGCTTTCGATCCAAACTGAATAGGTTGGAGCTCAAGGAGATTTATTTGAATGGGAGACGCTACACGTGGTCCAACGAGAGGTCAAGGGCCACGTTGGAAAAAATCAATCACGTGTTCGGGACAAACTGTTGGGAGGATCTTTACCCTTCCAGCTTCTTAATGGCGTTGAGCTCGGTGATCTCGGACCACTGTCCACTATTGGTGGACCTGCACACAGACTTTCAATATGGGAAACGCTTCAAATTCGAAGCTTTTTGGCCTAAGGCTCCGGGCTTCATGGAAACGGCGCAGGAGGCGTGGCACTCCATACCATCGGAGAGCAACCCCTACATGGTGTTGAACAATAAGTTGAGGGCCACAGCTAAACACCTCCAACGGTGGAATGACAAGTGGATTGGCAATATACGCATGCAGATCGCAATTGCCCTGGAGTTGATCCTACGTCTTGACGTGGCCATTGAGACTAGACAGCTGAGTCAAGAGGAGTTTGTGCTTCGGAAACTTCTGAAAAGGAAGCTCTTGGGTCTCTCCTCCTTACAACGGTCAATCGCAAGACAATGATCTAGGTTGCTGCATCTGAAGGAGGGGGACGCCAACACGGAGTTCTTTCATCGCCATGCCAGGCACCGACAACGGAAGAATGTGATCATGTCGCTCCGGCAGAACGACGGGGTTGTCTCCGGCCAAGAGAAGATTGCGGAAGTTGTGGATTCATATTACGGGGCATTGTTTGGTTCCACCGTGGGTCGCCAGTTCACGATTGACCTGGCACAACTCGACCTACCCTCCATGGACTTGCAACACTTGGAGGAACCGTTCACGGCCGATGAAGTTGTCAAAGTGATCAAAAGCATGCCCCTTGACAAGGCACCTGGGCCGGATGGCTTTACGACCCGGTTCTACGCGCTATGCTGGAATATCATCAAGGATGAGTTCATGAATGCCCTCGCGGCATTCTACCATGGGGACATGCGTGGATTAGCATCACTCAACAAAGCTCTAGTGGCTCTGCTGCCAAAGAGAGAGGGAGCCGAGGAGTTAAAAGACTACCGCCCGGTGAGTCTGGTACATGGTGCGGTGAAATTTTTTGACAAGGTGTTGGCATGCCGTCTTTCCGAGGACCTACCACATTTGGTGGGCCAGCATCAAGGCGCTTTTGTCAAGGGACGGCTCCTTCACGACAATTTTATGCTGGCGCAGTGTACAGCCCACCACCTTCATGCCTTGAAGCAGCCGGCTTTGATGATCAAGTTGGACATATCCAAAGCATTCAACACAGTGAAATGGCCCTTCCTCCTGGAAGTTCTTCATCGCATGGGCTTTGGCGCAAAGTGTATGTCCTGGATTGTGGGACTTTTATCCACCTCCACAACGTGTATCATGGTTAATGGGGTGCCCGGGGCCCCGATCTTCAACTGCTGCGGCCTTCGTCAGGGTGGACCGCTATCGCCGATGTTGTTCATCCTTGTCATGGAGCCCCTACATCGCCTCTTCAAGTTGGCCTCCGCTTCTGGCCTTCTGGCGCCGTTGGCGCGCGTGGGATGTGAGCACCGCATGTCTATCTTTGCGGATGACGTGATTATTTTCCTCAAGCCGGTGGACATGGATCTGGTTACGACAGTTAGGATCTTACAAATCCACGGTGTGGCATCGGGGCTCCGGGTTAACATGCACAAAACATCGGCCATGCCCATCAGGTGTTCTCAGGAAGAGGTGGCACTTGTGGAAGGAGCCTTGGGGTGCCGCATTGGGTCCTTCCCATGCAAATATTTAGGTCTCCCCTAGGCCTAAGGAAGCCATCTGCAGCGCAACTTAGCGGCCTGGTGGAGCAGCTGGCGGCGCGCCTGCCCACCTGGAAGGCGGCGACCCTGCCAAAGAGTGGCAGGCTTGTTCTGGTCCTATCGGTGCTCTGCTCGATTCCTATTCACTCGATGCTCTCCTTGGATCTTCCGGCAAAGACGATAACGGCCATAAACAAAATAATCAGAGCCTTCCTCTGGTGCGGAAAGGCTCAGGCTAACGGTGGGAACTGTTCGGTAGCTTGGGAGGAAGTATGCATGCCAAGATGGGCGGGAGGCCTTGGGATCCCATGCCTCAGTTGGCTTAACATCGCCATGCAGTCTCGTTGGGCCTGGTTACGTCGGGTGGACAGTGGTCGCCCTTGGACGGAGTTCAAATTCAACCTCCCCAAGAAATCTCTAGCATTAGTCGCGGCGGCTACCAAGGTGACGATTGGAAACGGGAAGGAAGCTCTCTTTTGGGAGGATCGCTGGCTACATGGGATCCGAATTCAGGAGTTCGCCCCTGGAATCTATGAAAGGATCTCTAAGCGAGCAAGGAGCACACGCACAGTACATGATGCTATCTCAATGGGAGCCTGGACTCGGGACATTAGCCCCGACATGGCATACGAGGATTTGGTGGACTATCTGGAGATTTGGCAGAGACTACATGGGATCCAGCTCCAGGAGCACGTCCCCGACGCCATTACTTGGGCCTGGGAAACGAACGGCCAATTTTCGGTACGGTCGGCCTATGTGGCACGGTTCGTTGGTAGGGAGGTGGCGCCGACGGCGGAATTTTCCTGGCGATCTCGGGCTCCCCTCCGGTGCCGCTTCTTCACCTGGCTGGCTATGTGAAATAGATGCTGGACTTCAGACAGACTTGCCTGCGGTGGTCTCCCGCATCAGGATGCTTGCCCGTTCTGTGACCAGGAGGACGAAACCATTGATCACATCCTGCTGACATGTGTGTTCGCTAGAACAGTTTGGAGAACTCTGTGCTCGGGCCTGGGCAAGCCGCAGTGGTCCCCAACGGTACAAGACAATCTAAAGGATTGGTGTGTTGCGCGAACGTCGAGTGTTGGCAAGCCGAAGGAGATACGGGCACTCCTCACCCTAGGACTTTGGGAGTTGTGGAAGCATAGGAATGCAATTGTGTTCGATGGCGCTGTGCCATCCCTACAGCATGTAGTTGGGCGCATCGTCACGGAAGGCAAGGCTTGGCAGCAGGCGAGTTTATTGAAGGGCGAAGTAGATAGCATGTTTGATCTTCTGGTAGGGTGGGTAGGGAGTGAGTAGTCCCGACTGCCACGTTTGTAGGTGGAGTGATGGATTGTACATTATGAGCGGGAGTTACTGTAGCATTTAAAACTCTGTAACATCCATGGTGGTTTGGGCTCTTCCCCCACTCTTCTATAAAAGATGATACGCACACTCGTGCATATTCGAGAGAAAAAAAAACCGGAGTTGCCAAATAAAAGCGGACACGGACTTTTATTGATTATTGGGAATATTTTTTACATACCAGAAGGACCTAAAACACAACTAAAAAAATCATACTCTACTGGACGGGCCCCGCGTGGGAAGGTCCGGCCTCGTCGTCATTGGCGGCCGGCACGAACGATGGATGCCTCCTGGCAACATCGTCGTGCTGGTCGTGTGGACGCTGTGCGCGGAGGCGAGAACGGCCCAGTTACCGTTGGCTCCGCCGCTACCATGGCCACAACGGCAGCTTCGGACGCGCGCTCCGCCTCCAGCGTCCTTTGAACTGAACTCCTCCAGGAAGTTAAATAACACGCCCGTACGCATGTAAACTGAACTGGCTAGGCTGCTTTGGCTGCAAGTTGACCATTGGTCTGCACTGGTCACATGCTGCAGTCTGCCCAAGACTCTCCACTCGTGGGTGGCCCGGCTTTCCATTATTCTCTTTTAATTTTGATGAGGAGCATGTGGCGTTCATTCATCTTCACCCCCGGCCCCGACCCTACCCTACCCATGCATACAAGGAAGTTGTTGATTCCTTTGGCATTCATTCATCTTCATCTCCAGTTCCATAGCCGAATAGAGGTATAAGTAGAGCACCATGACCACCACGCCCAGGCCCAGCTCGCTGCTGCTGCCAGTAATCCTACTAGTCATCCTTGCCGCCGCGGCCCAAGCTCAAAGGGAAGGGGAAGGGGGTTGCCTCCACAAGTGCGGCGACATCGACATCCCCTTCCCCTTCGGCATCGGCGTCGGCCCGGGCTGCTTCCGGCATGGCTTCGAGGTCGCTTGCAACCACTCCTCCCATTCGGATCCCCCTCGCGCCTTCCTTGCTGACAAGTCAACATTCAAGGCCGAGGTCTACAGCAACGACTCCCAGGCCTACAGTAATTATTCGAGGTCGCCACTGGAGCTGGTGAGCATATCAGTCGCCACGGGCGAGACACGAGTGTACGCCGCGGTCTCCTACCGCTGCAACAGATATCTCAACTCCTTGTCCATGGTCCAGGAAATGAATTTCAGTGACACGCCGTTCGCCGTGTCGGCGACGCGTAATGTTCTCATCGGCGTCGGCTTGGAAGCCGAGGCTGAACTGAATTGGTTTCTGGCTAACGATCCCAGGGCCAGTTTCACTTGCAGTGTACAAGGTGGCATGTTGACCTGGCGGCACGCGAGGGACGGGTCGTGCACGGGGTGGGGCTGCTGCGAGCACCCCCTCCCGATCCTGGACGACGAGCCGAGCTCCGCCTACAAGTTTTTCACATTGTTGTCCAACCCCACGGACGACATCTGGTTGTGGAAAACCTACCCGTGCACCTACGGCATGCTGGTGGAGAAGTCATGGTACAACTTCTCTACGACGGACATGTACGACAACAAGACGCTACTCCAAAGGTTCCCCCGGGGCGTCTCCCTCGCCCTCGATTTCGCCGCCGGGAACACTTGGTGTCCGGCGGAAGGACAGCCGCTGCCTCCGGACTATGCCTGCGTCAGCGGCAACAGCTCATGTGCCAATGCAACATATACTCCTGGCTATATCTGCAAGTGCTGGGACCATTACGCTGGCAACCCATACATTGCTAACGGATGCCAAGGTACATATGATATTACATACTCCTACATTCATACATATATACATGCAAGAAACAAACTGTCCGTTACCAATTCGTAACTCCCAAAAGTGTGATGTTGATTCTTCAGACATTGATGAATGCAAGCTCCCGGAAGTGTATCCCTGCTCAAGCGGGATCTGCAAAAACACGCTGGGAGGCTATGACTGTCCATGCAAATACGGAATGAAAGGCGATGGCAAAGGAGGGACCTGCACAGATGTATTCTCCCCAGAAGCAAAGGCGGCTGTTGGTAAGCTACTACTACACTGCACTAATTAAGATTTATCCCCCTATTGCAGGCCAATCTAAATCATCAACATAGAAACACATGTATGACATAGGCACTGCCTGTGGATCTCTTGCCGCATATCTATACCTAATAATAAAGGGAGGAAGACTTCTTTCTTCTCCTTCCGTCATCCTTTTATATTCGTTAATTTTGTGTTAACCATAAAAATTGACAACTGAGATTTAAAAGGATTTATCGTCAATCGCTCCATCGCTCATTTTCTTCATACGTCATCCATCTACATCTTTTTCGTCATTCACGGTAGAAGCCCAATTGAACAGACCAGAAAGGAAACCTTACCGGATTGAATCGGCATCCAATATCGTCTCTTGCCCTGATTGGTTCTTCTTTCCGCTGCACACAACATCTCCATATATACACATATATAGTCCTCCCGAGCCGTCGTTCCGTTAGAATTACGATGGACCTGGCTTCCACCGCGCCCTAGCCAACCGCCAGATTGCCCTTCCCCATCCTCGCTGCGGCCCTTCCTTCACGCCGTTAGCTCCGAGGAGGCCGATGCCACCATCACGTCGATCTCGCTCAACGCGAGAATCACACTCGCATGGGAATTTCATGCCATGGTTCTGCGGATCGGAAGCGGTTCCAAGGTGGCAGAGGGAGGAGGCGGCACCTGTGACGAGGGGAGGCGGTGCGCACCGGCTTCGATGAGGTGGAGCGGCAGCACCATCTGCACGCACATGTACTTGCGTCGCCATCCGACAAAAGAGACTATTTAATTCTTATGTTGATAGTTCTAGTGGTAATTTGTTCTAGATTCCAAGTTGATGAACAAAAGAAACTATTTAATTCTTATGCTGAAACTTTCTGGTAGATTTGTAATTGTGAATTTAGTTATATAAACTAAGTTTGTTTCTTGTCCATCTAGGTGTAATAGGTGGTATTCTTCTCATGGTGATTCTGTGGTTTACTGTTATTCATCGCAAAGAGAAAAAGAAGACAAAAGAATTCTACAAAAAGAACGGCGGCCCTGTATTAGAGAAAGCAAAAGGCATTAAAATTTTCAAAAAGGGGGAGCTCAAGCCAATTTTAAAGAATAACAACATAATTGGAAAAGGTGGATTTGGTGAAGTTTACAAGGGCCTTCTTGACAATAAAGAAGTTGCAATAAAGAAGCCGATCAATGGTAGCGTGCGAGAGAATGAACAATTTGCAAATGAATCGTCATCCAATCTCAAGTCATCCACAAGAACATTGTTAGGCTCATTGGTTGTTGCCTTGAAGTTGAAGCCCCCATGCTGGTCTACGAGTTTATCTCCCAAGGTAGCCTCCATGACATTCTTCATAACAAGAATAACAAGGCGGCTCTCAACTTGGATGCACGTTTAAGTATCGCTGCACAGTCAGCAGATGGTCTAGCTTATATGCACTCACAAGCAAACACTAGAATTCTACACGGTGATGTCAAACCAGCAAATATACTCTTGGATGATAACTTTATAGCCAAGATTTCAGACTTCGGCATATCTAGATTGCTTGCGAGAGACAAGGAACACACTGCATCAATCATCGGCGACATAAACTATATGGATCCGGTATATCTACAAGAAGGCCTACTAACCGAAAAAAGTGATGTCTACAGTTTCGGAGTTGTGATCCTGGAGCTTATCAGTGGCAGGAGGGCCATACATTCTGAGAATAATAGCTTGGTAAAGAGTTTCCTTGAAGTCCATAAGGAACAGAAGAAAGCGACCGAACTTTTTGACAAGGAAATTGCAATAGCAGAAGATTTAGAGATTCTTGATAGTCTAGCAGGTATGGCCATGGAATGCCTTAGCCTTGATGTAGATCAAAGACCAACAATGATGGAGGTAGCTGGGCAACTACACATACTGAGTCGATCTCGTAAGGTGCAAGATGTTTGACAAAATTAATCCTTAAGGAGGTGTCTTTTGGTTAGGAGAAAATCTGTAACTGCATTTCTAAGGTAGCCAAGTGTTTGTGCACTGCATTTGTAACCGTATTTCTAAGGAGGCAGTACGCTTGTATGCTGCATTTGTAACCGTGTGTCAAAGAACTACATTTTTTTTTCCAAATTTGTAACTGTGTTACAGATAGTACGTCGTATTTTCTTGCACCTGCAGAGTTTCAACGTGCTTTACAGGTTGTATGAAAAACCTTTGCCTCCTTTTCCCCCTCACTTTCTCTCACCTGTCCCGTGCTGCATAATTAGTATGCTCACCGTCATGTTTAATGAGGTAATCGTATTCAAATAGTACATGCTATCGAATATTATCCAACACGCTGAAGAGCAAGTCCGTATTGTCCGAGAAAATCTCAAGGCGGCTCAGGACCGCCAGAAGAGCATTACGATCGCAAACGAAGGGGTTTGACTTATCAACCTGGTGATCAAGCTTATCTGCGTGTCACTCCTATGAAGGACACTCACCGCTTCAGAATCAAGGGCAAGTTAGCTCTACGCTACATTGGTCCTTTCCGCATTATTGCTAGACGTGGTCAAGTGGCATATAAATTGGAGTTGCCGCCGGAATTCTCTTATATCCATGACGTCTTCCATGTGTCGCAACTTCGTCGTTGCTTCAAGGAATCTCCGCACTGACCAGTGGATCATGAATTGCTCGGATTCGGAGATGTGGTGGAGCTCTGGGCGAAAGTCCAGCCCTGACTTTGGGTCGGTGCCGGCAACGGCGGCGCCATGGCGTCGTTCCCCTTCTTGAAGGCGTTGTCGTGGAGCTCCATTACACGACTCTCCGGGATAAATCTCTAGCTTCGGATGGTCGAAGCGGGCAATGACGGCGGCTACGTCGTTTCCTTCTTTGAGGCATCGCCTTGAAGAGTCAGCATACTGCAGTTTGCACGGATCTCTTCGTCATCGGGGACAGTGGACGTTGGGGCGGCGGCTCCGGGTGGTTTCTGATTGTGCGCCGAGATGGCGATCTCGGGAACAATGTGACTGGCAGCTCTATGAGGTGGGGCTCTATCTCGACATTGGTTGGGTGGCATCCTTGTCCCGCTTGGGCGGTAGGGGTGTCGGCTCGGTCAATGCGCCCCAGAGGGCAAGTAGACAGCAAAAAAGACAGATAGATCCAAACTTTGCATGCTACTGACTGCATTCATCATCAGATTTCTTTCCTTTCCTTTCCTGGAGCTTGCAAGCAAGCACAAAGGGATCAATCAGTCTTGTTCCTCTTCTTCTACACTAAAGAATGATGAATTACAACACACACAAAGTTGCGACACGACACCGTAAACTTAATTTCTGTGTCATCCTAATTTAATTGCCGTTTTTCTTCTTTCTCATGTGGATCACGTCCCCGTTCCTTCCCGGGAGCGTCTCATGCTCTCGTCCATGAGCTTGAACGTCTTCTTCACAAGCTTCTGGTCCAGCGCCGTCGTTCTGTAGATCTTGAACACCCGGTCGACACGCTCGGGCTTGCTGCTCTGGAAGTAGACCTCCTCAAACTTCTTCTTCACGAACCTGCACTCAAGTATATTATAAAAGTAAAACACCATACCATAAGAGCAAACTGACTGAAACAAATAATGTATTTTCCTCTCGAATATGCCAAATTTGTTGAGGACTGTGTGCACTCACTCGTAGGCATGCTCCACATCCTGTTTGCCAGGCGCGATTGGCTCATAGTCCTTAAACCACTCGCACACGGTCAAAGGAACCTTTTGTATTTTCCTCTCGAATATGTCAAATTTGTTGAGGAACAGCATGAAGGATGTTTTCTGGACCGATCGAAAGCAACATCACATCAAGTAGACTAGGATCAGAAATACTCCATCAAGAATAGCTTCTTTGCTTTAAAACGGGAAATTTGAGACAGACCTCAAAACATGTTTGCTTTAACACCCAGTCGAACAGCTCCTTGGTCTCCATCATCCTGTTCTGCGTCTCATCCTCAAATAACAACTGATCGTACCTGACAGACAGTAACGGCCTCCAAACATCTATTCATGTATTCATGTACTCAGTGCAGCACAAGAAAATGAGATTGTTGTACTCACTCGCTAATGGCAGCACAAAAGATAACTGCATCAACACCTTCAAAGAGATGAATCCACTTCCTCCTCTCATTCCTTTGACCCCCTACGTCGTACAGCCTGTACACCTCTCCGCCCCTTTTGCTCTCTCCAAGGGGGCTGCATGCACAGACCAAAAAAAACTCTCTTCAGTCTGTCATTCTGTATGTATGTATCTGAGCAGAGCAAAAGATGATATATGCAAACCTAAATTAACCAGATTACCTAAACTGAATTTCTACAACCCCATTTGTCCGCACTCTTGCATGGAGCACATCCTCCTGCAAAGCATCTCGAAATGTTAGCAGAGAAAAAAAATCTGACCATCATTATATCTATCCATCTGATCTGATAACCAGTAAATAAATGTCTCCAGATAAGAATTTGATTGTGGATAATTACAGACCGACCTTTGTTGGTACGTAATCTGCTTCAGCTAATCGGTCCAAATTGTCCATGAAGTAGTGTGCACAGTCAGGAACTTGCAGCACACTTCCACACGAGTAAGTTTCCTACACAGTAGAAAGATGCATTTCTTTATAACTAAGTTGGTTGTTTGACGTCATTCACATCTCTTTACAGAAACCGAAACAAAAACCTGAATGGCTTGATCTTCCCATAATTTTCTCACATCCTGTACGAGTTCTTTGTTAAGCGAAGGGTAATCCAACCTGCCTCCGATTTCTGATAGTTTTTCTCCAATCTCCTGAAGATAGGATAGGAAAATCAAAGGAGCAGAGCAATACATAAAAGGGAAAAGTATTCGACAGTTGGATATGTATTCGAGAATGACAGTGGAAAAGCAGCAAAACACAATACTGCCTGCTTAAAGCAGGGTGTTTGCGGGTCTGAAGAAGTTCATCTAGATCTAGTGCAGCAGAGCTGCAATGCGAGGTCTGAAGAGGTTCGATTGTAGCCCTAGCTACAGTAGTTGTAGTTGTGTAACAAACAGATGATGGTTATCAGTTTGAAATAGAAACTGCTGCTTGCTCTCTGGACAATAATACTGCTTAACAAGGAACTGCTGCTCCAGTTGTAAATTGTAGCAGATGATTGTTATCATGTTGCAAGATATTACATCATGTTGTAAGTTGGACAGGTTTGATTGAACATAGCCTAGCCTAGCTGGTTGTGTAACTGTAATGCTGCTTCAGTTGTAACAGAGCACAGTTATCATGTTGCTGCGAGACATTGGTGTTGCTTATGTCGGAATCCACCAAATGTAACTCTACTACTTACTGAACAAAATAGGATGCACGGACCTGATTATCGGGTAATATCACATATTTTGAAGACTCGGATTCCACTTGGGCAAGCTCTTTAGCTCCATCATATAGTATCTGTGCAAATTCAACTCACTATTACTCAGGGAAAATATGTGCAAAACACACAGGCCCCCATAAGAAGATGATAAAGCTGCCTACATGATCCCCACGAAGCAATAGGAGGAAGAGGGAAAAAAACCATATATATTAAAACACACCCGTTCCAGTAGTAGGAGCATACTTTGATTGTCTGGAACACGTTGGCATGGATGACGGGCGTATAGCCCTTGAGTTCTGCCTCGTCGAAGCCGGTTCGGAAAAGAAGCTTGATCTGAAGATAAACAAACAAACATTCAGTAAACGTAAGGCATCATACTATATTTCCATGGGGCCATGGGGCAGGGAAGGATAATACAATACAATGGAGGGGTTCTTGCCTGTTTAAATATCGTGGACTTTCCTGATTCTCCGGCACCTGAAAAAGACAGAAAGCATCGGCATCCTATTAGGAATCGTTCGGTCCTGATTCTGAAGCAAAGCAGGCTAAAGAAGAGAGCTAACTATCGGGAATTGGTTCAAGTAATGTTTGTTTTCAGTGATCCCCATCATTAATGAGAAAGCTTGCAAAAAAGTTCAAAAATCAAAAACAAAGGAGATACACAAATGAACTTGGTTAGAAAGATATAGTTCAGTGAAGCAGTAAATTCAAATTGTGAAGATAAAATTGAGACTAGCAGGCATAAGAAGAAATGCGTATAAAAGTTAAAGTGAGTTGGCAGTTTAGTTACCAAGAAGCAAGAGCTTGTGGATGTGCTGGTCCGCCTTTGTCTCGTGCAGAATGCGGCGGTCGATGTCTGCAGACTGTAAAGGTGGATCGAGGTGTGTGTGTGTGTGCATCAGGACAGGACGGGACAGGAGAGGAGGAATTGAATGAAATGAAGAGGTCTAGTAAGTGGTATGGAAAGGATGAGCTTACTCACTCTTGTGTTGTCAGCTTCGTCTGCCTCATTTACTGAGTGAGGTCTGCTGCAGGATGAGCCCATGGTTTGAAGCGCACACGCGAGCATGGACATTACTATTATTATTCTAGAAGACAAGATGTGCGGTCGGTCTCATGCTTCCTTGCTTGCCAATGACCTGAAAGATAAGATGACGGGCAAGTAAGATCCAGAGACCTCTAAATAAAACTACCTAGTTATAGCTTAATAAAAGAGAGAGAGAGAGAGTATTATAGTTGCAGGCAGGCAGGCAGGCAGCACATTGATTGAAGATGGAGGGTTGAGTTGAATGAATCAAGATAAGATGGTTGGTATATATGTGTATGAAGTATGAAGTCATGAATGGTGGTTGGTATGTGTATTTTGGGCCTTACTATATACGTATGCTAGATTCATTCTGAGTGAGCTGCACATTCACATTCACATTCTTTCTGGCAAGGAAGCAAGCAAGCAAGGAAGGAAGGAGGCTTGGTGAATGATACCAATCAATCAATCAATCGTCCCCTTTGCTATGCTATGCTACGGTATGCATGTTATATATAATAAGAAAGAAAAAAGAAGGCAGATGAGATGAGATGAGATGAGATGTAGAAACAAGCTGCGGAACAAATCAAGCAGCATATCCTTTCCTTTCCTTTCATTTCCTTTCCTTTCATTTCCTTTTCTTTCCTTTCCTTGGTACAGTACATTTACAGTGGAGTAGAAACAAATCAAGAAACTAGTAATAAGCAAGCAAAGAAAGATAGAATCCTGGTGATTAGGTAGTGGCTTTGACCTACCAACTGCACGGCGGGCGGGCGGATCTACTCACTGAGCTAGCTAGCTACAACCAACAAGCTGTGTTTTTTATTTATTTATTTATTTTCCGAGTGACGAAAAGAGATGAGAGATAGAATGAATCTGAATCTGAATCTAGGCTGGCTTGCTTGCTGCTCATACATACCTCAATCGAATCCGATCCGATCCAAGAAGGCTCAACCCAATCCAATCCAATCCAATACAAGGGGAGGGGAGGGGAGGGGAGTGGCGGGAGGGGCGGGGTGGAGACGGCAGGGGGGAGCTTCTGGGCGGCGGCGGCGGCGGCGGGTGGTTTGTAGGGAGGGAGGAGGAGAGATTGGTTTGGTAGGTCAGTCAGCGTGAGAGTGAGAGTGAGGAACCAAAGTGGAGTGAGAGATCGAAAGGGAATGAATGCGTGCGTCTCCACTTTGGTTTGGTAGGCAAGACGAAATCCAAATCCAAAATACTACTCCTTTTTCTATGAAAAAAAATGAAACTACTAAAATCACCGTCACCAATAAAAAATTCCCAAACAGAACAAACAAAATCAAATACTACTGTATATATATATATAAACCTTTTAAAAAAACTGAAATTCAGGGTGGTGCTTGTCTTAGAGCATCTCCAGCCGCACCCCAACAGGCCCCCCAAGACGCCGTTTTTTCTGCCGGCGCAAAAAAAAAAACCCAGTCGCGCCCTCAGGACGCCGAATTCCGCCGTTTCGGACCATTTTTTGGCCCGGTGATCCCAGGCCGAACTCAATACACTACGGCGGGGACTTGGGGGCTCCGGCGAAAGTAAAAGTGGCGTGTGGGCCACCACTGTGAGGCGAGAAACGCCTTTTTCCCCGCCCAGATTCGACCCGCACACGGCAGGACGCCACTTCCCCTTTCGCCGCCATGCCGATCCCGGTGCCACCCACCTGCCCACAGCCGCTGCTCCACGGCTAGAAAGGTCATTCCCCTACGAAAAGAGAGGGGTTTCGCCACGACAGTCTCCATCCTGCTCCTGGGCAAGCTTTCCAGGGCTCTGACCACGCAGGTGGGGATAACCGCGGCTGCCCACCCACCACGCTCGCTAGGTGTTCGACGATTTGCTTGTTCAGCAATGGACTCCGACGAGGAGGAGGCGTTCGCAGCTCTGATGGAGGAGCTAATTTGCGCCGAATTTGGGCCTAATTTGCGCCGAACTTGGGCTGAACTTGACGGTTGGGGGGCGAACTTGAGGGGCTGCTGGGAACCCGAGCACCCCCATGCCGAAAATATAGCTGGTAAGCCCCCAAGAGGCGCTATTTCAAGCTCTTGGGGGCCGAACGGTTGGAGATGCTCTTACCCTGGAGCCCACCTCATCTGTTTCCAGACACTGTTGGCGGTCGATGCTTGAAGCTCTCCCCTTGGCTATCTTACAGGGCTGGAAGCTAGCTAGCTGCCAGAGGTGAGTCAATTCAATAAAGCTTGTAGGATCGGAAGACTTCAAAGATGTGGTGGCTCCATCTCCCCTCTCGTTTCTCTCATCGTCCTTGTTTGACAAAAAGGGGGCAGCGGCACTAATCCTTCATCGATATGGTGTATTGCGTGTCGTGCAAGCTGTCGGCGGGATGTTCCTTCTTCATCAGATGCACAATGCCAAACCTAGTCACCAAAGCCGCAGATTCAACCATCACATGTGTGGCTGCAAAGTGTGAGGGTTGGTCGTCGGCAGGTAAGGGGTCTTACACCGCCCCCCCCCCCCCATCTCCTCTTACTCAACATCCAAGTATAGGAGGCCCCAACCTCCTTCCTACAATTTCCATTTCTTTCTCGGCTGGCTTTGGTGGCTAGGGTTGGCATATTCAGGGTTGGTCTAGATGTGTTGACAAGGTGAAGTCAATCGGTCTCGCTGAGGTTGGCATCTCTGCCATGGTCGGCTGCAATACCTGGACCCGACTACATTTTAACAATTTTGTTCGTGGTTCTGTGTGCAAGTTCAAAAGACTTGTCTGTAATTCTTATTCTCCTTTGTTAACATGTTGGGGGATATGTCTTGTGATCTTTAGTTTGTTCATGGTTCCTTTCGAAGAAAGATGACTGGTATTGACATAGTCGTGAGAGACAATGGTACCACCAATTCGTGGGTCATGTAGAATTGGTGATTCCAACACAAGATCAGTCGTAACACACTTTCGGCGCATAACAGCGAATATGCCATGGATCGATCACGTTATGCGCGACATCAAAAGCTCATCGCCACACAACAAAAATATGCATACATACCATTGAAAGCATCACATCAAAAATTTGAATGCACGTGATAGAACCTCAGTATATGATGCATCGAGAGTGACCTTCTATCCTTACCCCTACTTTTTGCTTAAATAGATGTAGACGATTATAAGCTTGGGAAACAAAAAAATGAGAGAGAGAGAGAGAGAGAGATGAAAACAAACCTGATGACCAGAAAATAATTGGACAAGAAAAACCTCAGGATGATGCATTGAGAGCGTCATCCTGCCTTATCTTGTGCTTTTGTGCTTAAATGGATGCATGCTTTTTGTAAGTTTGACAACAAAATAGTGCGAGAGAGCTGAAATCAACCATGGCGATGAAAAGTGGACAACAAAGGTCAGTCGTAACGAGCTTTCGGCGTGTAAATACGAATATGCCATGGATTGATCACGTTATGCGTGGCAATAAAAGCTCATTGACACAACAAATAGATACATATCATTGAAAGCGTCACATCGAGATTTCTATTTAATGCACACGATACAACCATAAGATATGATGCATTGTGAGCACCTTAATATCGTTATCTTGTGTTTTGTGCTTAAGCAATTTATAGATGCAGTGGTTTATAAGTTTGGGAAACAAAAAAGTTTATGTATGAGAGAGGGAGAGAGAGAGAGTTCAAACAATCATTAGAGACGAAGGGGAAAAGTGGAGAGGAAAAAATGATGTGTTTGGGTGAGTGACCCCGTGGTGTCTTGTTGCTTGTTGCTTCCTCTCCCCTCCCTCTCATCTCGGACAGAAAGAAAGCAGAAGAGAAAGGTAAAGTGTTGACATGGTTGAAGGACTTGTTTGTAATGTTATCTTTCTTTGGTTGTCATGCTTTGGGGATGTGTTGTGATCTTCGTTTGTTCACAATCACTTATGTAAAAAAGGATTTTTGCCGACATAGTCATGAGAGACGACGGTATCACCGATTAGCGTGTGATGTACAACCAGCGATGGATGCCAACACAAGATGATTCATTAGACACTTCAGGCGCATAAAAGCGAATATGCCACGGATCAATCATATTATGGGCGGCAATAAAAGCTTATTGACAAAATAAGTAGACCAACCATCACATCAAAATTCCCATTTAATGCACGTGATATAACCTCAAGATACCATGCACTAAGAGTGTCCTTGTACCTTAGCTTGTGCTTTTGTGCTTAAATAGACAACAAAAGTAGTACCAGAGAGTTGAAAACGACCATGACAAGGAAAAAGTGGACAACAAGGTCAATGGTAACGTGTTTTCGGCGCGTAAATGCGAATATGCCACGAATCGATCACATCATGGACACAACAAATAGATACATGCCATTGGTAACATCACATCAAAGTTTCCATTAAATGCCTGCTATGCAACCTTAAAACATGATGCATCGAGACCGCCTTTATGTCGTTATCTTTTACTTTATTCTCAAATAGATGCAGGGGTTTGTAAGTTTTGGGAAACAAAAAAAGTGAGTGAGAGAGAGAGAGAGTTGAAAACAACAAGCAAAGAGTGGACAAAGGAAACCATCACCAAGTGTTTGGGTGGTGCGGTGTTGCAATACCTGGACCCAACTACATTTTAACTTTTTTTTTCCAATGTCCCGTGTGCACGTTTGAAGGACATGTGTGTACTCTCAATTTCGCTTGATTGACAAACGTGTTCTTTGTTGTGATCTTCAATTTGTTCACGGTCGCTTTGTAAATAAATGGTTGTTACTGGCATGGCCATAAGTGACGGTAGTACCACCGGTGAACAGGTGATGTAGAACCGAAGATGCCAACTAAGATACAGCTAATCATAATGCGCATTTGACACATGAATACAAATATTTCATTGACTAATCATGTTAGATGTGGCAATAAAAGCTTCTAGACACTTGAAGATAGATATGGAGCACTGAAAGCATGACATGGAGATTTTCATTTAATCCTTGCATTCCAACCTTATATAAATATATGGTGGATTTGTGAGTGTGTGCTTAAATAGATGGAGGGGTTTATAAGTTTGGCAACAAAACAGTGTGCGAGGGTTGGAAACGACCACGACGGGAAAAAAAATGGTCAACAGAGACAAGCCGTAACGCACTTTGGACGCATTAATTAGTACAAATACGCCAGGGAGGACCGTGACATTATGCGCGGCAATAAAAGCTCATGGACACAACAAGTAGATACCACCAACAATCGGAAGCGTAAACATCGAGATTTTCATTTAATGCACGCGATACAACCTAAAGATACATACGAGGCATCCAGCATCATTATCTCCTACTTTGTGCTCTAATAGATAGATTGTAGATGCAGGCAGGGGTTTGTAAGTTTTGGGAAACCAAAAAGTTTTATTTTATTTTTTTTGAGAAATTGGGAAACCAAAAAGTGAGAGAGGGTTGAGAGTTGAAAAGGGGAGTAGAAAAACCATCCATCACCATTCACCACTGTCTTTCTTGCTCTGCTTCCCCTCTCCTCTCCTCTCTGCTCTGCTCCCGGACGGTCAGTCAGAAAGAAAGAAAAGCAGAGTAGGAGGAGAAAGGAAAAGTCTTTAGCCAGCGATGACGACCGCGGCGGGGTCGGAGTCGTCGTCCTCCTCGACCCCGGCGACGGCGGCGGCGGTGCTGCCGGTGGGGTTCCGGTTCCGTCCGACGGACGAGGAGCTGGTGCGGCACTACCTCAAGGCCAAGATCGCGGGGCGGGCGCACCCGGACCTGCTGGCGATCCCGGACGTGGACCTGGCGGCGGTGGAGCCGTGGGACCTGCCCGCCCGCTCCGTCATCAAGTCGGACGACCCCGAGTGGTTCTTCTTCGCCCGCCGCGACCGCCCCAAGTACCCCGGCAAGTCCTCCCGCTCCTGCCGCTCCACCGCCGCCGGATACTGGAAGGCCACCGGCAAGGACCGCCTCATCCGGGCGCCCGGCCCCGGCGGCTGCAGGGGGAAGGGCGCCCTCATCGGCGTGAAGAAGACCCTGGTGTTCCACCGCGGCCGCGCCCCACGCGGCGCACGCACCCCGTGGATCATGCACGAGTACACCGCCACCGACCCAAACCCCCAGTCCCAATCCCAATCTCAATCTGCAGGCCCCCAAAATGTAACCTTCCTCTTGTTTTCCCCTTCCTCCCTCTTGTTCTCCTCTGCTCGGCTTCCATTGGTTTGATTTGATTTCAGCTTGAATAAGTAGAGTAGAGTAATTCTTTCTTTCTTTCTTTCTTTCTTTCTGCCATGCCATGGATGCCAATGTGTTACCTAGCTTGCTTATTGGCAGTAAGTAGTAGTACCTAGAACAAATCAGATAGATACCAATGTGTTAGGGTTGCAGTGAGTCAGTCAGTCAGTCAGGCAGGCAGGCACATATAAGTTACTAACTGGGTTGGACTAGTCAAATCTGCAGATAGATAGATACTCTGCCTCTTGTAGCATCTCATTCAGTTGCTTGTTTCTCAATTATATATACGTACTACCTAGTGTGGATATGAATGTGCTAGCTAGCTTATGCAGGAACAATTTGCAGTCAATCACCACACCACACATATATAGCTCGGTTGTTGACAGGATTTGAACACTAGGAGGACATGGCATACTTGTTGGCAGGATGAATATGAATATGTTGTGTTCAAAATATCTTCTTCTTGTTTCTTTCTTTCTTTCTTTCTTCTATGAATATGAATGCCCTAGCTAGCTAGCTTAGCAGCACCGTTTGCAGTCAGTAAGGTGTAGCTCACTCTATTTTTGGGCCAATTCTGCCTGCCATAACAATAGGACAGGGCATACTTGCAAGATGATGAAAGCATGTATAATTGTGCAGTCTATCAGTCAGTCCCTAGTTGGTGTCTGTGTCGTTCGTACGCTCTATGTCGCTCGTCAAGTCACTACTTGGTGCAATAGGAATGGCCTGTATACTTTGTGGTTTACACCTTTTCTTTACTTCTGAAATAACTTCTTCATTAAAGAAAAGACCATCATTGTGCACTCAGTCAGTCAGTACCATTGCCTCGTTCACTTCTTGACAAAATCTTTTGTCAACTTGTCATAACACTAGGACTGTACATACATACATATTTGCGAGCTGATGAAACCATGTATATATCACTCGATGACTGTCTTGTTGATTTGTTTCTTCAGGATAGCTTTGTTCTGTACCGCCTGTTCAACAAGCAGGATGAAGAGACCCCGGCCCCCGTTTCAGAACCCCCGTCCACGTCGCCTCCAGCCAATCCGCCGCTACAGCAAGCCGACGACACGGCCAGCGCCTCCATGGTGGAAGACAAGGCCTCGCCATCTGATTCGAGCCAGCTGACCCCGACCAATGCAACCACCGACCACACCTCCACTGCCCATCTTCTTGCAGCCGCCGGTGACGCAGAGCAGATAGCGGATCAGGTAAATTGCTGCTTTTCTTTCCCTTTCATGCATTATATTATATTATATTATATTTTCAGCCTCTTCTCCTGTCTTTCAGTTGACTGAGAAATGTGTGTGTCTTTTCTTATCCATAAATTAAATTGCAGGATGCTGCTTATCTGAATATGTTGGCCCAGCTTCCTGCAATCAGCTCCCCGATGCGTCCTTACACGGATCTCCCTTTTGTCGGCAACATGGGTGATGAGCAGGAAGACTTCTCGATGTATCTGAACAACATCATAGGTGAGCAGGATGTGCAAGCCATGTTGCCCAATCCAGCCGATGACGAAACGGGCGTGTCCAATCCTACAGGCTCATGGACTCCTTATCCCCAAGATATGTTGGACATGATAAATTCAATTGGCCCTATGGGAGCAGCACCTTGGACGCAGCAGCAGCAGCAGGCCACAGCTCCAGTAGAGTTGATGGACCCACAACAAGGGATTGCGGCAAGGAGGATCCGGCTTGCGTACGCTGTTGAGAGGGCATCGGCGTCTCAGCCTATATTAGCTTGTCACTCGGAAAGCGAAGAAGGTGAGGGCGAATCAGCTGGCTGTAGCACAGAAAGTTCATCCAACAACCATGAGGAGGAGGATCATGTCAATGATGCACTTTTCCAAACCATGGTATGTATGGTTCTTCTGACTAATTACCTTGAGTTATGCTTGAAAAAAGACTTGGAGCAAGTCTACTTAGTAGTATTTAATTTACTCATCATAATATGTCTTGCTTAGGCTGGAGATCTGATGCATAACATCACTCCTGCTCAAGCGCTACTGGTTTCTTGGGTGGAAGTTGCAGACAAGCTCCAGCATCTATCATTCAATGGTACGTACGTAATAAGCCTTCTTCAGTTTTGAAAGAGAAAGGGGATAGCTCAGTGCCCGTATCGTGAGCTGTGGCTAAGCCGAGCTGTTTGGTAAATTTGCTGCCGTGCAGATGACAGCATATTGGAAGAAGAAGATGCCAAGCCGAGTCGTGGAGCCGGTCTGAAGCAGAGGGTGAAGCAGGACTCGGGTCGAAACGGGCATGACCCGGACGGACTCCTGCGCAACAGTGCCTACTTGCCTGGCCCTGGAGATTCATTTTCAGAAACAGCGAGACGGCGGAGGTCCCTCTGGCTGGCGCTCCTGGTGATGGCCATCCCCCTCTGCTTGTGCTTGTATTGGTTGGTGTCTGGAGGTCACTGAGCTACCGGCCGGTGTAAGCTAAACTAAACGGTTCCTCTTCCTCATCGTTCTTCGTTGGTAGGCTCTCTCTCTATATATACTTGTGTTGGTGTTGCTGGTGTGGTGTATATACTTGACTTGGTGTCTGTGTGTGTGTGTTAAGTAAGTAACTTTAGGCTGTCTCTACCGTAATGTAGCCATCCCATTGACATGACATGTTGGAGAGAGAAATCGACTTACAAACTCTATTGTCTATGCAAGCAAGCAAATGAATGAATGAATGAATGGATGATTGAGTTATGTTAGCAACTCCATATAAATATATGTGAGTGCAGTACAATGCAGTGCATCTCAAGTTGAGTTTCTGAATCCTCACAGCTTCATTTTTGCCTCAAGTTGTTCAGTTTCAGTGATAAGTCCTGCAGGAGTGACTGATCTGAATGTTGATCAGATCCAAACTCAGTTGATTCTTTTCTTTCGATAAAGTGCATTGCGTTACATTACATATGCTTGAGGGACAGTCCAACACCCCGAAACAAACAAATGCCGACTCTAGCTAGCGTTGGACACAATGACCAAATTGCGGATGCTCTGACAACAGCAAAGAACACCTGCATGAGGATTCAGAAACAGTGGCGGGGCCAAGCCTCCCGATGTGATGTGAGAGGGTAGCACAATTTCAACCACTGGAGCATTTGGCTTCAGAAAAGGAGCTACGGATAGTAACAATTTATTAGTTTGGTAATTTTAGGATTTATTAAAATCAAAAGCTTAATGAGACGACACTTAGTAATGCCTCATAAGATGAAATATATGCGTATCTTAATACTGTACAGTACTATTTTGAATGCTTTATAAATTATTGCAAAACTCAAACAAAATACAACAAAATGAGTATCAATACCCTTGCCTGAATCTTATAATAATTATCCGTTGCGACACCTACGTCGCCCCTCGCCTCCCTGACGTCCGCCGCTGTGTGGTTGATGGCCGCGCCGAGGCACACTCTGCTGCACTTGAAGAATGTCACATGAAACATAGCCAAGACGTCGTCAAGGCCGCCAGCGTCGGCCGAGGGGACAAGCGTTCGCTGCAGCTTGTCCGAGGGGCGAAGTCGCCAAGGACATCGGTATGATGATAAAGATACAATAAGTGGGCACACGTTAAAATTCTCAATAATTATTCAGCAAACCATACACCGGATTGATTATGAAAAAGGAGATACATTGCACAATAACTCTGAAAATCTAAACATGACCATGGTCACCTATAATAAAATATACGTCCATATCTAGAAATTTTTATGCTTCCACTCTTCCACATTATTAATGTCACCAATCACAAACTTATTATAAGAGGATGGAATATATAGAATTCAACACCGTTGATGTAATTTATAGTTTATACTTCTTCATGTATTCACGGAATATGACTTGGTCATAAATGGGCTTATTGTCTTCTGATAAAAGCTCCTTTATCGGCCCATATGGCCTATCAAGATCATCAGTGCTTAGAAAGCATGCAATTGAGATAAGTGGCTCTACAGTTGGTCTTAGCAGAACTCGGTGCTCCACGCTCTTGAACTTCCCGTTTGTAATAATCTGCACAATTGCAAAAAGGACAAATAAGAATTGGATTTCAAACAATCCATCATAGAGATCAATGATG